>NC_056737.1:1380699671-1380727171 GCF_019279795.1 Protopterus annectens
ATAGGAACATAGGTTTACACTAGGCTAATGACCAGCAGGGTCTTCACAACCATAGCCATGCAACCCAACCCAGTCCTGCCTCTGAATTCCTTGGGTGCCTATATGATAGAGTATTTTAGTAAAGAGGTAGCAAAGGGTTATGTAGGAATGGGGGTATGTTAGTAGGGGATTAATTTATTTGCTGCCAATCTATGTCCATCAGAGACATAGGGGCTAGACCAAGGGTGAATTTGCAATTTCCCTTTCAGTGATCAAAGTTTCTTTTGAGTAGGATCAGGGATGAACTCTGCTTCATGTAGATGGAGAGCTTATTCCATAGCACAGGGATTCTTTCAGACACATTTCAGTCTCTACAGCATGTTCTATTTATGTCAAAGGCAATGTTCAGGTCCTTCGATCTAGTGTTTCAAGTGCACTTTGTTTTGCAGATGCACAAGAGATCTATCAGAGCTGGGACTGAGCAGAGTCAGATCATGATCAAATGGAGTCCTTGTCAGGGTAATGGATTGCCCCCCCCCCCCAAGAAGCACCCCCCCCAGCAGGAATTCCAATGTCCCATTACTTGGCTATTTCTTTGCAGTTACCATAAACACTGATCAAGCCTATCAGTGTGCATACTGTTTTCTTCTTTACTTTTACAACAATTACAGATCTTTTAATCTAATTTAAAACTTTTATTTCAAAATTTATAGCTCAGACACTGATAGACATTTGCTAAACAAAACAATACATTCTAACAATGAAAATAGACATAGCATTTACAGTAAACTTTTCTGCCCTTGAAACTCACATTCTTTGAAACAGCATTGAAACCAACATTCAAAGAAAATGTATCTGGCCAGTGGTGGATTTACTTTACCTTTGGGCTAGTTTCAAACCATAGGCCCCTTGCACACATTTTTAGGACCATGCATACATGCATGTGTTCTTTGATTCACCTTCCTGGTTGCATTAAATTATATTCCTTGTATAATACAGTACCACTTGTTAGAGTTTGTTTTAAATTTGTAGTTTTGGACATTTTTCCAGTAAGCAATGAAACAAAACTTTTGAACCAATAATGACAAAACTCCCATTTCAGAACATTTAAACCATAAATGTCCACTCAAATTTCTGTCCTTACATACCACCAATATACGTCAATATGCACAATCTCTGCAGAAGTAAAAGTAATCTGAATAACTGCACATCAAAGAGATCTGTAACTAATCAAGACATTGCTACTAGCAAACATCTTTATATTTCAATGTTTTATCTACAAATTCAATGCCTGCTGCCCTTGAGGAATAAATTGCTTAGTTGCAAGTCATCCCATCCTATGAAGGACACACTCAGGAGTGCAGCACCCCCCTCCTTGAAGTACAACAGAGTATCAACAATCCATCTGTATGGTGTGGGGGTAGAAACCACAGTCTTCTGCATCAAAAGTAAGTATACTACCTGTTGTACTACTAACACTGCTTTCAAATCCTCTTGCACAAATAGTGACAGCTATTTACTAAACAAAACAGTTGCATATTGAAAACAGACATGAGCAGTAGTAAACGTTTCTTGCCTTGAAGCTCACAGTTCCTTGAAAATGCACTGAAACTCACAATTCCTTGAACATGCACTGAAACTCATAGTCTGGTAGTTGGTGTAGAGGATTCAGGCTCTTGCTTCCTATAACCAAGGTACAGGATTTGAACCTGAGTATATTAACCTGTGAGACATCCCTAACTAGGGCATTACCCACACACAGCCATACTGTTTGATCTTTTTTCCAATAACAGCTTTTACTTGTGCTGTTTGACCTTTATATTCTGACAACAGTTTGTGCTTGTGCAGTATCCTGCAGACAGACAGAAGAAGCAGGAACAGTCTTGTGCTTAAATTCTGCATGTGCTCTGATGCAGAATAGAAGCAACAAAAGCAGGTGTGTGCATCATGCATTGACACAAGCAACAATGGGTAAATGTTATGCCAGCATCTCTGGCCAACAGGCCCTCTCCAGCTGGAGGGAGCCCCTCCCAACCAGGATCCCCTAGGTGAGTGCCTAGGTTGCCTAGTGCTGGATCCAGCTCTGGATCTTAGGATGCTTTATATGTCAAGTATAGTTTGCCTGTCAGAAACCTGTAGGAGACTCAGTCCAAAGATAAGATCTGTGTACATCAGGGTATTCATATCCTGGATTCTCCTGGTGAGGAATCTTTTAAGGCATTCCAGCTGTTGTAAGTGCATGGTTATGTACCTGCTAAAGAGGGCATTGTACTCAATGATTGATCTGATAAGGGTTGAGTAGAGTGGTACTATGACTTCCTTGGACCTGGAAACCTTGCTTATGAGTTGGACAACTTAGAATGATTTTCCTACTATCTTGACTATGTGTTGTTTGAAAGCCTGATTACTGTCTACATTATATGTTCCCAGATCCTTAACTATGAGGTTAGCTGTTAGGGCTGTTTTATAGATTGAGTAATTAGTGTTTGTGAGTGACTTCCTAAAGGGCACTATAATGCATTTCTTCATGTTGAGATTTTAATCTGTGGCTTTGGCAGAAGTCATTTGTTTGTGTTAGACCTTCTTGTAGGATGTTGCTGTTATGGGGCAAATCTATGATAGCTCCCAGTTTATAGTTATCTGTAACCTTGGTGAGCCAGAGGCCTTTGATATTAACCTCTGCTTCTGAGAAGTAAATGCCAAACAGGAGAGGGTCAACATGGTGCCCTGTAGTACTCTGCTGCTGACCAGGCTCATGGTGGAGGTGGTCCCACTGATCCTGACTTCTTGGGTCCTATCAATAACCCAGTTAGAAATTCAGTGATTTATGTAAGGATTTATGCCTAGTTCTGAGTGTTTTTTTCAACAATGCCTGAGCAGGGTATTGTATTGAATGCCTTGACCAGTGCAATGTAGGAGGTATGCACCATTTTCCCCTCATCCATTGCCTTGATATCCCTACCAAGTTGTGTAGTTAACACCTTTCCTTAACAAAGCCAGACTGGGATGAGTCCAGTGCCTGTAGGTTGCAAATGTCTTTGATGATCATTTACATGATAATTTGTTCCATGGTTTTGCATATCAGACTTGTCAGAGTGATGGGTCTGTAGTTCCCGGGGATTACCTATTTTGAGGTTGCAGTTGAAGATTTCCATACATGGTCCTGCTAGGTCTTGTATTAGGTTATTTAGGAAGCAACACGGGATATTGTGAGGCCCAGTGAAGCAGTGTTTTTGGCCTTAGGAAGCACCACCATAACTTGCACCCTGTTGACAGCTGGTGGGATATGTTAGAAGGGATTTCACAGGGGGTAGTGGGAATGGGGTTGACATTGTGCTAAATTTTATCAGCCAGTAGATTCACTATGTCACTCTGGTCAGTGAAGGTCATGCAATTTACCACCAGTTTTGCACACTGCTGAGTGTTACCTTTAAAGTTTCTGAAATAGCTTAAGAAGGCCTTGTGATTGTCTTATTCTGGGAGGCTATCCTGACTTCATAATTGGCCTTGTTGGACTTTATTAGACTACTTTGTTTCTCGTTCACTTGAATCAGAGAGCTCTTGTCTATATGAGAGTTGCTCTTTCTGACTCTGTCCATGATTTTTTTCTTTTGTTATATATATTGTTAAGGTAAGGATTCCACTAGTGGGGTTTGTTTTTGTGTTAGAGTTGGCTTATATTTGGTAGATATGTCAGTGCAGTCATTTACATGCTTACTCAGGGTTTCTGTAAATAATTTACATAGGTAGCTGTGTTCTTCGGGTTTGGGGAGGTGTAAATTTTGACAAACTGTCTCTTAATGGAATATAGTTTGCTTTAGAATAGTTTTAACTGTTACTGGTTTAGATGGATTTTCAGGGTTGACTTTTATTTTGAGGGAAATAACTTTGTGGTCCAAATTCATCAATGAAGTTGTGACAAGACACGGATGGTGGAATGCAATGCTCTCCCATGCTGGTGAATGCTATGGCCAGTATGTTCGATCCTCTGGTTGGAGTGCACACTATCTGGTGTTTCTGTTGACAAAGTCCAGGAAATGTGCCTGTGAGTTAGAAGCAGTGTATGTTTTCCAGTTTATAGAGGGGTAGTTAAAGTCTCAAATTAATAGGGTATTTGACTGGCTGGTGAGCACATCTTGTATGTCCAGGTAATATTTGAGAGTTTTGTGGGTCATGAGCTTCTGTGGCTTGCAGTCCTTATTTTGGCAACCAAATGTAGTTGGCTTATGACTTCTGAAATCTTCCACTTTTATTGACTAAACTTATTTGTTTTGGGTATACTTCCGCAAAGGCTCAGGGTATCGGGATGTTACTTTATAAGTTTGTGACTACCATAAAATTGCAGTTTTTGTAAAATGATTATTATATCTGTGTTAGTTTACTCATTTATTGGTGTCAAGATTGCAGTAGTTATTTTAACGTTATTTCTCTTACTTTGTGTAAAAATGTTTCAGTTGCTTAGTAAAAATTGTTTTAATCAAATGTATTGCATACTGTTAAGTATCTGTTTTGAGTTATATTAATTGAGCTACATTCTTTGAGTATTTCATTTTTATTTTTATTTATTTATTTTCTTGAGTGTGTAGAGAATAAGCAGTATAACAAACTTGAACTTGCAATTTAAGACGATAAAGAGAGAAATAGTGATGATGGGATAAACAACACCATGCTGCACTACACCACAAGTAGCACTATAGAAACATGCATGAGTGATGTTTTGCATGCCACAGGCAAGATATTTGAGCAAGGTCAAGTAGTGCATGATCACATATATAATATAGTGACATGTGGCTGTATGTCAAATTTATCTAATGCAAGAAGAGCAACACTACAGAAAATACATTAATGGGGATGTGCACAGCACACTGACTACCCTGTTTGGAATATAAAAGATATATAAATGGGCAGATAGGAATGCAGAAAATAGAAGAACAGCAAGTATTGGAAAACACAGGGTAACCATAAGGTATGAATAGTGGCAGGGGTCATTTTTTTGTGGGGGGCCCTTTTTTGTAACTGTTACAAAAGAAGCGTAGCTCTGTGAGACAGTGAGGTAATTTCTGTGGATGGGACAGAGAGAAATAAATAGGACAACATGAAAAGAGACATGGAAGAGCTCTCGGATCATGTAGCCCAGGCAGGTATGACCCTAGCTCTGAGTAGCATTCTGCCATTGCCCAGAATTATACCACAGTATAAGGAAAAAATGACTGACTTCAATAATTGGCTAAGCTTCTGGTGTCATTCAAAGGGGATCCAGTATCTGTCTGCCTGGGACAACATGATCGACAAACCATGATGTTTTGCAAGAGATGGTTTGCACCTGTCGCCTCTGGGATTCAGGTTACTGGCTAAGGCTCTTGCCACCCCTATAGTGCCTTTTTTAGGCAAGGTTCAAAGGTAAAAACTACCACCATAATGGGTACAAGCAAGCAAAATCTGAAGGTAATGCTACTCAATGCTAGAAGTCTAAACCCCAAGATGCACTCTCTTGAGGCTCTCCTAAAAATGGAGAACATCGATATCTGTGCAGTAACTGAGACCTGGTTCAAAGCTCCAGAGAGCACCCCTGCAATACCAGGCTACAACTCGTACCACACTTTTCGGCCATCAAACCAGGACCAAAAAACTAAAGGTGGAGGAGTGTCCATATTCACCAAGGATATTCACACCTCCTGGCTGGTTGCCCAAAACAATGCATCTGAAATTCTCCAGGTGCAACTAACACTAGGTAAGACTGCAATACAAATTGTAGCTTGCTACAGATCCCGCACCATGCCCCAAGATTCTCACTACACCTTTCTAAACATACTGGAAAATATTAAGATACAACCAAGCACCCTAATATTGGGTGATTTCAACTACCCTGCCATTAACTGGGGAAACTACTCATGTACCACCACCTTTGCTTAACGGTTCTTGGAATTCATAAATTCCAACACCTTAGAGCAACAGATTCATAGTCCCACCAGGGGTACCAATATTCTAGACCTGGTCATTACCAACTGGGAGATTGATGCTCCACACCAGTGGTTACCCCCTGGTTGGTCAGATCAGACCATAAGCTAATCACCCTTGACATCCATATCCCACCCCAACCCCCCTTTAAGGAAACCTCCGTAAAAAAATTCTCCAAAGCCAACTTCATGCTTCTCAAGACAGAAGTTCAAACTTCATGATACCCATGCAGATGGGAATTGGAAGTTCAACTGCTGAATCCTACACTAAGGTGCTGTATGAGCACATTCACTCATGCATGGACCAAGCCATCCCAAATAGAACCAAGACACTGCCCTCTAAAAAAATGAAACCAATCTGGTGGTTCTCTGCCATAAACAAGCTGTACAACAGAAGGAAGAAACTGTTGCAGAAAAGAGGAAAAACCCAGGATTCATAAAACTCCCTCACCAGCCTCAGTAGAAAAATTAGATCCCTCATAAAATCTTCCAAAGCTAGTTACGAAAACGAAATTGCCAAAGATTCCAAAGACAACTACAAGGCATTCTATAGCTATGTCAAGAATCTAAATGGCAATACTCAGATCTGCTCTGAGCTACAGCAGAATGGCTCAAGATATACTGATCCCAAAGATACTGCCAATATAATGGCAAATAAATTCAGTGCCAACTTCACCCCCCTCTCACCCCCTAAAGGGCCCATCTCAATACCAAATGAATGCCAAATTCCGCTAATCACAGCCATTCAGGTAAAAAATGTACTCTCCAAAGCCAAGAATACAGCATCCATGGCACCAGACGACATCCCGGGCTGTGTACTGCATAAATTACAAAATGAACTGGCACCTCACCTATGTATCATGTTTAATCGTAGCCTCACCTCAGGCTTCATGCCCACAGAGTGGCGCACAGCTACATTCGTCCCACTCCACAAGGGGGGATCCACTTTGGATCCTGGGAACTACTATCCCATCAGTCTGATGAGCCTGATCTGCAAGGCCATGAAATGTATTATCGTGGAACTTATAAACAAAGACATTGGCAACCTTCAAACACTGGACCCCACTCTGTTTGGGTTTGTGAAGGGCCGATCTTGCCTCCTGAACCTGATCGACTTCTTCAAATCAGTTTCCAGAGGGTAAGATGGCTCACACAACCTACCTGAACCTTGCCAAGGCTTTTGACACTATCCCCCACTCTGGAATCATAGATAAACTTACTAAGCTGGGCATTAATCCCCACATCACTCGATGGGTTGCAAACTAGCTTACTGACAGAACACACACTGTAAAAGCAGCCAACTCCAAATCCAGCTCCAGACAAGTGACAAGTGGTGTACCGCAGGGTTCTGTCCTGGGACCACTCTTGTTTGTCATCTTCTTCTCTGACGTACAAGCCAACACTAAGGGACTCTGGTTTACAAAGTTTTCAGATGACTGTAAGCTGGGAGCCATTACTGAATCCACAAATGATGTGGATATACTACAAAAGGGCCTTACTGAAACATATGCCTGGTGCCAGAGCCATGGGCCAAGCTAAATGCCAAAAAATGTATAGATGTCCCCTTTGGGAAAAAACATGTACCTGTGAACTACCACATAGGTGGCAGTACACTAAACACCGAAAGTGTGATAAGAGACCTAGGGACACAGGTGGACAGTGGTCTCACCTTTGGTAACCATATAGCCACAACAGTTAGAAAATCCTTCTATGTGGCACACCTCATCACTAAGGGCTTTACATCCAGAAAAAAAGGAGGTCATTGTCCCTCTGTACTCATCTGTCATTAGACCCATTATAGAATACAATGCCTCATTTGGTATGTACCTCACAAGACATCTGCAACAACTAGAAAGGCCACAGAAATACCTCACAAATGAATCACAGGTCTAAAGCAGATGCCTTATGCTGACTGTCTAAAGAAACTCCAGCTATACTCTGTCACATATCGCCTACTCAAAGGTGATCTCTGCCTAGCATACAAGGCCATATCAAACCTCGAGTTGTTGGACATGCTACACTTAAAGAAATCCAAATTGCTCAGAGCCACACGCTCCAGGGATCTTAACCTTGTCATCATGATGAATAGAACATGCTGGGGGGATAGGTTCCTGACCCACAGACTCCCCATACTGTGGAATAGGCTGCCCACACATGTCAGGCAGAGTGCCTCAATGGCCCTCTTCAAGAGGAACCTTGATGATTGGATAGGAGATAGGAAATTCACCCCGGGGATCACATCAGTAGCCCTGCTAGAAAGGGGTCCAGGAAAGTAAATATTTGTGGGAAGCAATAGCCAGGGAATTGTTATGGATATTCTTGTATAGGCCCTAGGTCTGATAGCCTAGTACCTACCTATGAACCTATGAACCTATGGTAGCAGGAGCAGACAGCAAAACATTGATCATAGAGGGAGAGAGAGGCTGTATATACATAAAAGGTGGGAAGGACAGTAAATCGACACATGAATACAGAGGGTGGACAGATGGTGATGTGGAGAACTGCACAATAAAAACAAGGAATGAAATAAGGCACATAAGGGAGAGAAAATATGAGGATGGAGCTAGGGTGGGAAATTGACAAGCTTGACTGCCAAGCCAACCCAGGCGGCAACAAACCCAGGTATCACTCAGTTAGGTGCCTGATGTTATGGGCTGCTTACTCCCTTCATATCCTAGTGGACACTTTGTCAGTGACAGGACTCCATCAGTCATGACAGAAAGCACTCCATGTTGCTGAGGGAGACATCCAGTTGTTAGTGCTCCAGAACAACAACCAGCCTCCACAACTGACTTTAGTAGACCTATGTAGACTCCTCCAGTTCACTTCTAGGAGAATAGACTTCATCAGCCTCCTGAGAAGCAGACACAGAGGGTACCAGTGGTCTATTGTGGGAGATAGCAGCTGCACAGTTCAAAGTGACTACAATCTTACCTCCTCTTTTACAACTGGGCCTGTAGAAAGGTGACACAGTGGGAAAAAGAGGCATTATACACATATGCTACAAGAAATATGAGTTATACAGTGAACAGGTCCATATATGACACCATGCCCACTGCCAGGAGTGGTGCTCTCAGCCATTTCCCCAGTGCTGGAAAAGAAAATATGTACTGTTAAGAATGCATGTGCAAAATTTAAGATAATAGATACAAAAATGGTACCAAAAAACATGCTTAGAGTACATTTCAGGCTCTTTCTTTGAATCCTGTCTCCCACTGGGGAAGTTGGGTAGGGTAGCACTACTTCAGGCACTGTAGTCATGCCAACATTGTTCAATAGAAGAGGTGATGCCACTAGCATCACTTAGCATTCCAGTCAGCTCATGCTAGGGATCTACCTTGCATAATGGGTTATCATAACTGCTTAGCAGGTGCTCCGTGAAGTTTCTGTGCTGGAGTAACAGCTGTATCCTTAGTACACCAAGTTAGAACTTTGCATTCTGTAGTGCCTGAAATAGCCATGGCTACTGACTTAGTACCACCCGAGGGTTAACAGTATCTCCAGATGCACAGGTACATATTTGTGAATTCAGTGCCTCTTAAAGTAGCATTTATTTCTGATGCTAGTACATGGGCTTATGGCTACATCATAGCACTACAGGTGTGCATATACCATACTAACAAGCATAGGTCACATGCATCATGTGTACAACTCATTCTGACTTGTATAGATAACACAGATTGCTATGGCATTCAGTAAGTGATAGTGGAGCTAACTGATTTCATTAGCATTACAACCATGATGACTGGCCCTTGCTAGCACAACTGAAATCTTTGGCATCATTTCCCTAATAAACACAGAACATCAGAACAAAGCAATTTTACTAAATTCTTTAGAGACATGGTGATTTACAGAGTTAAAGAAGGTACATTGCCTGATAAAGTACCTCAATAACAACAGTAAGCCCAAAGGTGGATGTCACTGAGATAGAGGAAGTTCTCACAGCATATGTGTAACTCAGACTCATGACACTGTACTGGAACTATACCATCTACCTGTGGGTAGAGGGCAGTTAAAGTTGTAAACAAAGGAAACCCCATGAGAAAGACAGGCCAAAATGGGTGTAGAGCTCCAGGTCCACATGATGAAGCATGTCTACAGTACTTTACTTGGGTGAGGCTACATAGTGCAAACTGCAACTGATAACCTGTTGCATGAAGGGGATGAGGCTATTGCCATAATTATCTGCATTCCACAACATATGGCACACATCCACTGATTAACATGCTTTTTATTTTCACTAGTGTACAGCTGCAGTTCTAAACCCTTCTTTGCCATCTGATGGCACACTGATGCTACCCTCCCCCCTATTATGGACATGGTCCAGGTAATGGATAATGGCATTCATTAGACTCAACAAACATGACACCACACAGAGAGTGCATGCATAATCCTGTTGCTCTTCCCCTATGGACTGACTTGGGCACCAACAGAGCAAGGCAATGCAGTGGGGGCAACCATTGGTCACATCATGGCAGTGCAACCACACAAGTGGAAGACATGATCCCTGATTCCCCACAATCCCACAGTATGTAACTACAGTGTTGACCTCTTGTGACTTTGGCCATTATTACATTATTATTGCCACCTTCCATTTTGTCCCCCCCCACTTGTGCAAATAATGATGACTTTGCCCTGCTCACCTGCTCACATGTGTGAGTATGGTGATGTCTAAAACTCAGCATGGCCAGTCCATGCACTGCCCTAAGTGTGGTACAACATGCATAACTTTATTCTGTGTTATCCGTATCATGGCCCATAGCTGTGGAACAGCTATCACCTCTGGATGACTACAATGCATTGCATCTACCTCTTTTTCAGCTGTGGTTCTTCTGATGCATGTGTCTGTGTGTGGGGGGTGGGGTGGTATTTGATTGTGACTTTTTATATATATTCTCCTGTTATCCAAGCAAGGATAACTCCGCTATTATATCAACTCCACCTTTATTCTTCTGCCTCTGTAACCCTACCTCCCCATTCAATCGCATTCATTCTGATATTGCCAATGCAGTATTGTGCCCGACTTCTTATTCCTAGCCATGCCACCTCCTTCACTCTATCATCTCCCACATATCATCAGTCCTACCTACTCTCTATACCTATTTTTTGTTTCATCTGCTATGAATCTCTTACAGTTAATTTTACTACCAGCACTTCTATTGTTAACTCACATCATATCCTATGATCAGCACCTGTATCAACTCTACTTACCTTATCCAGGCTCTCAAATCTTAATCAATAATTAAACTCGTTGTCTTCTCAATATTATACCCAACATAATCAATATTTCCCTTTTCACCTACTAAAACCCAACCGCAATCTCCAAAACCACTCTACAAATTAGGACTAAAAGGAAAAGCCAAATTAACTCATTAACACCCATGTGATGTGGAATGTCACACTTCTAGCAGGATATATACATTTTGCATTCCAGAGCATTTTCTAAAAAAATAAACTTAAAAAGTGTAAGACAAACAAAAGTAAATATTTTGGGAATAATAAAAGATATTTTAACTGTACATATAGCAATATTATCCGTAAGACATATTGTTTACACTGATAACAGTTAGTGTGTTCATAGTCACTCAGTCACAAAATTCCTTCATAGTGCACTACATCCAGCCCTAATAATGCATGAGCTCTAAATATAAGGGCAAACTCACAAACATTTTCACTTAGAATTTTGTTATTGTTTAATAGTCTGTGGTCACTGAATCCAACCCCGATACTGCATGAATTCTGGAAAAAGGGCCAGCTCTCAAACGCTTTCACTGAGAATTTTGCCACTGTACAATACCCTTTGGTCATTACATCTAACCCTGATACTGTAGGAGTTCTGCCACAAGGGCCAACTCCCAAATGTTTTCCCTGAGAATTTTGTCTTTGTACAATAGCCCATGATCACTACATCTGACCACAAAACTGCAGGAGCTCTGCCACAAGGGCCAACTCCCAAAAGTTTTCATTGAGAATTTTGCTATTGTATTATAGCCTGTGGTCACTACATCCAACGCAGATATTGCAGGAGCTCTTCCACAAGAGCCACCTCCCAAATGTTTTCATTGAGAATTTTGTCATTGTACAATAAGACTTTGGTCACTACTCTGACTCTGATACTGCAGGAGTTTTATTACAAGGGTCAACTCCCAATTGTTTACACTGAGAATTTTTTCATTGTGCAATAGCTTGTGGTTACTATATCTGACCCAGATAATGCAGGAGCTCTGATACAAGGGCTAACTCCCAAATATTCTCACTGAGAATTTTGCCATTGTACAATAGCCTGTGGTCCCTATATCTGACCACAATACTGCAGGAGCTCCATCATAAGGGCAAACTCATAAACATTTTCTCTGAGAATGTTGTCATTGTACAATGTAAGCAAATTTTACTTGAAGAACCCTGCTGTGAATTAATTTCAACTAGTCAAATAAGCTTCTGCCAGTGCTGGAAATTGGCTTTAACCTCTCCCCTCCAAAAGAAAATTCCTTGCACTCTAATAAGGACCACTCCCTAAGTCAGTGGCTGTCCTTTCTCCTGACCAGTAGATTACCCTGTATATACCAGCAACTTAGACTCCTTAGTTGTCAGGTTTTTGCATTCATGAAATGAAAGAAAACCTGTTCTACTGAGTACCACTCTGTTAACTGCATTTTAATGGCTATAAACAGAATACTCTCTGTTATAATTTGACTTGAGAGTGGAAGCCTGCTTAGTTCAGCTTCACTTTGCTCCCATAGCCTACCCTCAATTTCCATCCACCCTCTCTACTATTATACTTCACACATACACATTTCACTTGTGATTCTTATTCCCTAACTCTCCCAATAACCTTCTATCATACAAACACTCCTCTTTCTTTTCAACTAATTCCAGACTTTCATTTAATCTTTTAGTGCCATTTAGAACTACCATTCTCCGTCCCATTCTGCTTTACAATATATTCATTCAAAGTTGCACCCCTCTCTAACAGCACCTATCTATTCTACATTGTATCTTCTACTTTTCCCAAATAAATCCTCACTTCTTTCTATTTTAACGATATTGTCATACTCTAACCTTTTAACCCCTCTATTTCTTACATTCCAGAGAAGATACCAGGACAACCTAACTCCCTTCCTTCATGGAAAATACTTCTTTCCTACCTTCCCCTATATCACATTTCAGATTCTACAACCACTAAATATCCTTCTACCCTGCAACATATTTTTCCTTCTTGATCCCTACTTCCCCACTACCTGCAACTATAACTAATAGATCCCTTTACTTAACCTTGCTACTGTTCAGCTTTTCTCTTTTCTTCTCCTGCTGTTGTGCCATCTCTAACAGGTTCATGTGTGTGTACTAGGCTAACAATCACAAGGACATTTTTAAGCCCAGCCATGCATCCCAAATCTCTGACAGGTTCTGGTACCATCAGGGCTTGGAAGATGAAACATTAACAAGAAGGGGCCTGGGAGATAAACCATGTACAGACTGACTGTGTCCATTAGAGACATAGGTGATAAACTTGTGGTGAATTTCCTGCTCCCCATCCAACTGCACAAGTTACACTTGAATTGGGTTATGGAGGAACTGTGTTTCACATGGATGTCGAGCCTGTTCCAGAAACGGCTAGTCTCTGGGATATATACCCATCTCTCCAACAGGTCTTATTTATATCAGAGGAAGGTTTATAACTTTAGAATGGGTAATTCTGGGGCTGTTTATTTAACAGATGAGCAGGAGGTCCATCATGGTGGGATCTGACAATCCCTTCTGTATCAGGCATAGATCTCCCCTCAATAGCCTATAGGAGACAGAATTCAGGGAATGAAGTGATCTGCAGAGGACATGTTACTTATGCCCTGTATTCTTTTTGTGTGGAACTTCTGTGGATGTTCCAATTGTTGGATAGGCCAGATTTGGTACATAGCAAATGGGGGCCATTGTACTCAATGATAAGTCAGATGAATGCAGTGGCGGCTGGTGACTTCAAATCAAAGGGGGGCTGCAGGAGACAGCTGAATGGGTGGGGTCAATGGGACGGGGTGTGGCCAGCTAGAAAGGGGAGGAGCTATGCTCAAAACCACAAAAACTAATTAAATACACTGCCCTGGGTGCCAAACCGTCATTACGAGAGTCTAATCAAGACAAAATGAAGTGTAGAAGAATAATAATATTTCAATGCATTGGCTGCATGACAGCTTACTTAACATCTAGATGGAAACAAAAAGGTTGTGAGGCATGAAAAAATAAATTACTTTTTAAATACATTAATGGAATGCCAGTCAAAATCAATTTTAAGAAAAACAAGCAGCACTCAACTCAAACCACTTCTTGCACTGCAGTTCTAATTATAATTTATATTCAGCTTTATTAAAGTACCAAGTAACATGCTGAAAGTAGAAATATCTGATGCCCCCACTTGTAAAAATGTTTCTTATCCAAAAAAAGACCTGCTGCCTGACAACTATCTACTTGTTTCATGAGGAAAACATGATCAAAGTAAAAAATGAAAAGCAAACAAGAAATAAGTTCAAGATACATTGCTTAAAAGGATTACTGTACACGTTATGGACCACACGACTGGCGTTCTGTTTAGTTTACGGGTAAAGCCTGCAGAGATGACTGGAAGTCTCCAAGTGTAATAAGATTCTTAAAATAATGTAATCTGTCCTTTATTACAAATACTGTCATATGCATTTCAATACTCAAGGCTTATACACTATCTAGTTAAGTATTCTCTACATGGCAACAACAGAAAGGCTTTCAATGTTGGCAATTCTTTAACAGTATGCTTATTAAAGGGGTTCAGGCGCCTAGCCAGCGAGACATTTCCCTGTGGTACATTTGACTGGGGACACATGGTTGAAGTGACATTCAGCTGCAGAGAAATATGGCTGTTTGCAAATTCCCTGTGGGCAAAGAGAAGCACACCCTGCCATGCTCACAGCTTTAATAACCAAATGAATGGTGGCAGAAGAAGTAATGAGTGTTGTGCTCAGTGTACAGTACATACTTATGTAACTACAACATGTATAAGTGTGCTACAGCATGGAGGAAATCCTGCAGGATACTGTAGTCACATTTATGTTCAAGTATGTGTTTTAGGTAATGTTCCCTAGACACTGTGAAGGGGGTAGTGGTCCACACACTCCAATTATAAAGGCACTGCCCATTGTGCACTGCATTTCTACTGCCACTGACATGCCCTCTGGCCAGCCTTCTGCTGATGCCTGCCATATTGCCTACTGTCTCATGTTCCCATGGGGACTATGGACATTGTTTTCCCCATGTGCATTTCATTACTGAAGTTGTGGGCATGGCAGTGTATGCTTCTGTTTGCCCACAGGGAATTTGCAAACAGACATATTTCTCTACAGCTGAATGTTACCTCAGGCATGTGTCCCCAGTCAAATGTACCACAAGGAAATGTCTCACTGCCTAGGCGCCTGAACCCTTATTAAAGCTTACTTGCATCTTACGATCTCAGCAAAGCTTACCTGATGGTCATTAAAGTATTGCTACTTAAACACAGAGCAACAGGCACTTTGAGTAATAAGCATAAATCAACAGTACAAAAAATATGACAGAAACCAGACCATTCTGCAAAAATCAAGGACAGATGAAAAGCCACTCAAGTACTTGTGTCTACCATGGATGGGGGGGGGGTACTCTGCACATTTACACTGTATAACAACTCCTTGCCTTGCTTCGACACATCCAGAGTCACTACATGGAGGAGTGGGGTGCAACAAGTATGTCATAATTTGAAATGTCTCTGGCTGACTGTGATGGCTCTGACACATTTGTCATACCACTCAACCTCAGAGCAAGAAATGGGCAAAGCCATACAAAGAAGTGGGACAAAGGCCCAAAAATAAGGAAAATTTTTAAATATTGCTCTTATAAACTTAGAAAGATAATAGAATAGGTCTTGCATTAGTATGAATTTTCTGAATGGTATGAAATCTGAAACTCAAATGTCTGTCATTATTTTCTAACTTCAGTCTTTAATGATTTGTCACTAATTTGCCAAAAAAAACACAATTTTATGAAAAATGGACCAAAAATGTGATGTAAAAATATAAAATAGCCGCACAATACAGCTGGGAACCTGTCAAAGAAGGGACACTTTAATATTAGTACTGCTAACTTGATCAGCTGTCAAAATAAAAAAATGTACATGCATTTCTGAAATAAAAATAATCTATAACTCTGATTATTACAGTTATTTCTTAATTGTAAACCCTCCATGTTTTCTTCCAAAATTGCTATTTTGCGGAGGGATTATTAGGGGGAAGAGCAACATTTTGAGCCAAAATCAGGGACAATTGAGAGGTTTGGCTATGCCTAATTCTATAAAGCAATTTATTTGCATGTACCTCTCAACCTGTTAATGCAATAAATCTGGACAAGGCCAAATATATTGGGGGAACATATAAACAGTACTAAAAATTGCTCTTGTATAAACTGATACAGTTGATAGAACAACAGGTCTTACTTTAGCATGCATTTTTCTGAAGGTTATGAAGTCTGAAACTCAGTGTGTCCTTATTTAGTGACTTAATTCCTAAATGATTTGTCAGAAAACCACAAATTTTATGAGGAACAAACCAAAAATAAGCAAAATCTATTAATTCTTTGAAAATCTGGACAGTTGGGAGGTATAGTTCAGCTGGGGCTGTCTTTAAGTTTGCCGCCCTCTCCCCTCACAAAATCATGGTCGAATGGAGCCTCCCCCTGCAGCCATTCCAATTATCCATTACTTGGCTATTTCGCTCCATTTACCATTAGGGTTACCACCTGTCCCACTTTGCGAGGGACACTCCCTCTTTGGGCAGTTGTGTCCTGACAAAAAATATTAAAAATGGCAAATGTCCTGAGATTGTAGGACACAATTATGTCCCATATTTTATGTAATAGTTGCATAAAATAGTTATTGCGGTATCTAAAATACCTAAATGTTACAAGAAACAAAATAAGCAACTAAACTGCTACAAGAATAAGCTTTTATTTAGGCAAAAGAGTAAAGTTCTATCCTTTGTACTGACCATAGGTATGTGTCGGCCTGTAAAATCTGATGTGTGTCCAGAAAATGTCCCACTTTGGCCATTTGAAAGGGTGGCAACCATATTTCCATAAACACTAATGTGCATACTGATTTACTTCTATGATGATTTGGACTTCATTTGAAAGTTTTATTTTGCATTTTACAACACAAACACTAAGACATCTGCTAAACAAACTTAGCATTAAAGATTCTCTGCCCTTGAAACTCACATTTATTGAAACAGCATTGAAACCCACATTCAAAGAAAATCCATTTTACTAGTGGCAGAACTGCCCAATTCAGAACATCTTTCCAGTAAACAATGAAACAAAATGCATGCACTCACAATGACAAAACTGCCCAGTTCAGAACATTTCCATCAAAAAAGTCTACTCAAACTTATACAGTCCACCATTATCAGTAAATATGCACAATTCTACAGTCCACCATTATCAGTAAATATGCACAATTATTCAGCCCACCATTATCAGTAAATATGCACAATCTCTGAAGAAGTAAAAAAGTAATCTAAATAATTCCACATTAAATAAATCTGTAACTAATGAAGAGGTTGCTGCTAGCAAACACTTTTATATTTCATGGTTTCATCGAAAATAAAGTGTCTGATGCCCCTGAGGAATAAATTGCCTATATTACATTAAAAATGATAAGCTAGTAATATTGCAATAGGAAATGGATAGCAAACTGATAACAGGCTCATAGTTAGTATCTTAACTTTTTCAGTACGGCAGCATTCACCCCTTGTGGGAGTAGAACCAACAACCTTCTGCATCAAAAGCAAATACACAACCTGTTGTGCTATTAACAATGCAAGCTGACTTAGCATAAGCAGCACTAAACTTCTCTTCCCCTGCAGCTCTCAGCTCCTTGTAAAATCTACTCAATACTCAACTGCATCTCAACTTCGCAGCACAAGAAATCTGGAAAAAGCCAAATTTATTGGGGGGGGGGTCAAAGCCCACAAACCAGGGATACATTAAACATTGCTTGTATAATCTTGGAAAGTTGTTAGAATAAAATGCTGTGTTACCACCATACATTTTACTGCCAAGGTCCCTGTGCAAAAGAGTCAGAGCAACATACCACTATGCCAAGTCAGCTGCTTTGTGAAAGAACAATGCTGTATTACCACCATACATTTTACTACCAATGTCCCTGTGAAAAACAGTCAGAGCAACATACCACTATGCCAAATCACCTGCTTTGTGAAAGAAAAATGCTATTTTTATCACCAAACATTTTACTGCCAAGGTCCCTGTGCAAAACAGTCAGAGCAACATACCACTATGCCAAATCAGCTGCTTTGTGAAAGAGCAGAAGACTGAAACTTAAATGGCTATCATTTAATGAATTCAATTCTCACCATAGCTGTCAACCTCTTAGCACAAAACACCTGGACAAACCCAGTAATGAGGGAATACAGCCCTCAAACATATTCAGTGAATTCAGTTCTTGCCATAGCTGTCACCCTTAGCACAAAAACACTGGACAAAGCCAATAATGGGGTAATACAGTCCCAAAAATAAGGACAAATTTCAAATATTCATCTTATAAACTTAGAAAATTGCTAGAATAAAAGGTTGTGTTACTATGTATTTTCTGAAGAATATGAAGTCTGAAATTCAAATGACTGTCAATTTTACTTCTGACGGAACAAAAACAATTTTCAGCAGAGGCCCAGGGAGAAATACTGCAGACACATGTCTTTGTAAAATGGCAGGACACCAGAGCAAATCCACATAAACATAGGGATGAGATACAGACTCCACACAGAAGGCACCCCAGCCAAGAATCAAACCAGAAAACCTATAGCTGTGAGGCAACAATGCTACCACTGCACCATTAAATATGTAAGGAATTAAACATTCAGAAACCTGAAGTCTGAAATTTAAATGCCTGTCAATTTTATTTAACATTTGTTAGTCAGGACAGTCTGACTTGGAACAAAAAAACAATTTTCAACAGAGGCCCAGGAAGAAATAATGCAGACATGTCTTTGTAACATGGGAGGACACAAAAGCAAACCCACACAAACACAGGGAGAAGATGCAGAACCCACACAGAAGGCACCCCAGCCAAGAATCAAACCTGAGAACCTGCAACTGTGAGGTAACAATGCCACCACTGCACCATCAAATATCAAGCATTGCAGCATTTAGAAACCACAGATATTATGAGGAACAGATCAGATCAAATATGAGGCAAAAATCTGCATTTTTTTTACAAATGATGGTGGGTAGGGAATTCAGATCCTTAACACCTGCATACAAGGTTCAGGGTTCAAGCCTGAGGTATTCCCTACCACACCACCATGAGTTTGTTCTAGCCACCTGTATATAACAACTGGGGCATTTTCACAGACACACACACCCTTCGTCCCCTTACCTTCCATAGCGCGATGTAGATCCCATCGTTCCATAGTTGTCCGCGATCCATATAGCTGGGCCATTAAATCCATATCCATAGCTGGCACGTCCGAGCACATACGCAAGATCCCCAACGAGACTCCTGGAGCACATCCACCACGCGAGATCCCCGACGAGACTCCAGCCTGTTGACGTTGCAGTCCAAGTCTGATCCGCTCCCAGAGATAGTCTATGCAGTTAAAACTGCATAGACTTCTGGGAGCTCTGCTCTTATATGTTTCCCAGTCCGGACTGCTGCTGAAGCAGTCTGCGCATGCTCCAGACTGTCTCAGCAGCAGTCCGGACTAGTGCGCATGCGCGAAAGTCCGAGATTTTTAAAATTTTTTTTTATCTTTTATTTTTCTTTTATTTTCTTTATTTTGCAGCTGGGGGGGCTGCAGTCCAGCAGTCCAATAGCACAGGCCGCCTCTGGATGAATGCTGAATACAGTGGAATAATGAACTCCTTGTACCCAGATGCATACCTTTGTTTATAAGTTGCACGACATATAATGATTTCCTCACTACTGTAGACATGTGATGGTCAAAGCCTAGATTACTGTCTATGTATGTCCCCAAGTCCCTGAATACTGGGTCAGTTCTTGAGGGTGTGTTGTTAATATGATAGTTAACAAGGATGGATGACTTCCCAAAGGAAACTATTATGCATTTCTTGGCATTTAGTTCTTTGTCTGTGAAAGCCCTTCCTGGAAAACATTTGTGTCAGTAAGGGTTTCTATGACAACCCCTAATTTGCAATCATCTGCAAATGTAGTCAGGCAGAGGTCCATGACATTGGCCTTGACTTCAGAGAAGTAAATGTCAAACTGCCTCTACTGTTTGAAGCTGCTAGACAGTGCTGAAAGACTCCTACAGCAGCAAGGAAGAGGTGTAAAGGAAGCAGCAGCATGCAGGAGTAGAGGAAAAACTATGGAGAGTTTGGAGGTGGAAAGTGAGAATTAGGAGAAAAAATGTGTTTGATATAGAGCTTCAGAATGTAAACAAGGATTCGCATGTGGTGGATGTTATAAATAGAAAGTATTTCGCTGTCTTCATGGAGAAGGAAGTGAGTGAGTCTTTTCTAGTGGTGCAGACAACAGAACTGGTGACAGGAGAGCTTGCAGATGGTGCTCTGTTAAAAATAATTGAGCAGAATGACCCAGGTCACAGTTCTGCTGTTTCATGGGGTTAGATGGCAGATATCTTTTGTGGAAGTGCTGAGGATGGTAATGTAATCCATGGAACAGGTGATAAAGTAACAGAGAATGAAACAGTTAAAACTTATGTACCAGTGACAGAAAGTAAAAGTGGAAAACAGCAACAAACTGAGAAGGTGTCTGGTTTTGTGGGAGCAGATAATGCAATAACTAAGACATATGCAATAGTGATGGTAGGCAAAAAGGAGTGGAGCAACAAACTGTAAGTAAACTATTTTTAAAAAGAAGAAAAAAAAAACAAATGTAAGAATAAAAATAAAATATAGTACTATAATACACAGATATATGTAGGAAAATTTGATAACTGTTCTGGGGTTTAAATCTAAAGAAATTTAGTCTTTTATACATATTGGGAAGGAGACGTTTTATGATTTAACATTTGAAATTCATGGACTCATGACATTTCTGGAACTATGTAACAAAAAGATTTATCTGTGGAAGAGTTGTTTGTTTTCTGGTAGAAGCAAATGTTAAAAAAAATGCTACATTGCAGTTTAGAACTAATGAACTGCAAGAAGGCAATATTAAAAGGTACTTACAATGTTTGTATGAAACTTATGATAATTAGCTAGAGATGAAAGAAACTTATGGAATGCAGGTTGGAGGTTGGAAGCTGTTTTGAAATGTGAAAAAATCATGATGAAATACTTGCCAAGTGTTATCTTTTTGCTGGTCATAGAGTGACATTAAGATATGCTGGCCAGTCTAAATAATATTTCTTTTGTGGGGACATTCTCATTTAATTAATAATTGTGACAAGGAACAAAGTAACCAGTGTGGGAAGAGAGAACCTACAGCAAGAAGGTATATGCCTGAATGCAGATTGTGTAAAAAGTGACACTCTTGGATGGATTTCCAAGAGCAATCATTAAGAAAGAAAAGAAGGGTGAGGGAAGAAAACGCAGACAAATAAGAATGACAAGAGGTTGGCAGAGAAGGTGAACTAGGTGAAGAAACTGTAGTAGAAGAAAAAATATGGAGGAAAAAATTAAGTGAGAGAGAGAGCATGCAGGAAGAGACATCAGGAAAAGACATTGATACTAATAATATTTTTGAAGTTCTAGTCAGTGAAAAATCTGATGCTGAGGATCAAGGATTATTTGCACATAAACCCAGGAAAAATATTAATTTGGCGAAAGAGTAAAAATAAGAAAATGGAAATTTAAAAATATTTCCACCAAAGTTAAAAAGAATGTAAAGCAATGATTTTGGAGTATGTTCTGCCCATGTGAACAGTGTTATTAACAATGTAGAAGAATAGAGATATTGAAATGGTGTGCTAACTGTGAGGTGGATGTAAGATTTCTGAAAAGTAAAGAAAAACTGCAAACAGAAAAATTGTGGGGTGGAAATATAATATGGAACTTAGGAAGTGATCATATAACCATTAAGGACTTCTATAAAAACTGTGTTTAATGGTGGACTGCATTTAGAAAGAAGTATAAAAAGGGGTTTTCCAATGGTAGGCAGATGGAAGAAAGTAAGAGAAAGTGAAGTATTGGAAAATGTGTAAAAATGCATTAGGGAAATGTAAAGAATAATACAAGAAAGTATTATGATATGATAAAAGAAGTATATCAAGAAAATTGAGATAAAATGAAGCATTACTATTTTGGCTGATATATTATTTACAAGGGAGAAGGAAGGAGACATTTGCATATTTAAGTAAAATACTATATAAGGATATTATTATAATGAGGGAAAAGAGAATTGTAAAAGGGCAGTGAAAAGAACACGAGCAAATTCTAACTATTCTAGTATGACATGTGGAAAATATGTATAGGAGTAAAAGGAAGGAAAATAAAATGGAAAGTAAAAAAAAAATATCTGAACAAATTAAAGAAAGATTAAAGATCTGAAAATCATCTACTTCTAAAAGTAGAATAGCCCACCTTACCTGCTGGTCAATTCCTTTATTCCTTCACCATCGCCAGATGATGGAACTCAATTCCACCTTTTATAAGAAACAGAGACAGCACCTCCACTTCAAATAAATACTGAAAAATCATCTCAGCTCTTCCTGGCTATGTACCTGCTCTATAACCTCACCTCCTCCTTCTCCTGATATGAAAACTTAAGTCCTATGTTTTTTGCTACTGCTGACTGATGATATTTTCTCCATAATTATTATTTATCACTTGTTGATACTGATACAATAATGCTGATTAATATATCTCTGTTTATACATCTCTGATTGAATTCATCTGGCGACCAACAAAATTCTTGCTTGTGTGTACATATTCTGTATGTATTACTGTAATCACTATATGTAACACTGTATATCTACTTTTGTACCAATTAATGTTTAATATTTTCTGTATCTATGTTCTTGTCGGAGCTTTTCTCCCTGGGCCTCCTCTGAAAATGGTCTCTTTTAGGCCCAGTGGACTTTTCTGGTAAACAAATGCAATAAATAAATAAATACAAATAAAGAAGACTTTAAAAAAGAAATTACTATTAGTAAATTAGATGAAATACTTGGGAAAGTAAGTGCTAATTCAGTGTCAGTCTTGATGGTATAGGGTCTGGAATTTGCTAAACATTAATGGATTGGCAAAGAGAGTATTTTGTATATATATATTGAAAGAATGGTTGAAGGAAAGTTTTGTTTATGAAGACAAGGATTTATGCACACATATTTTTTCAACAAGCCAGTAACAGCCTTGCATTTTATTTGGTCTGTGTGTTCGGAGGGTTTGGGTCTGGTGAGCTTTCGCACTCACTGTTCCTGGTTTTCATATACTGCTTTGTGATTTGTTTGTTTATGAAGAGTTATGTAGTGGGATATTAAAATGTATATGGAAGAAAAATTAACAGAATGAAATATAAAATAACTGGAGACTCATCAAACTAAATACTGCATATTATATTTTTTCTAAGAATAATGTACAGGATAATGGAAGGAAGGATGAAGGATATTATGGAAAAAAGTATGTAGTATAAAAGGGTTGGGATGTCAAGAATTGTTATTGGTTGTGAGAAAAACTGTGGATGATATAAGTAAAAGGGAAGATGTGAAACTTATGGTAGGTGATATTAGCAATTGTTCATGTGCATTTTTCAATGAAGGAAGTGCCTTTGCTAGGGTGCTAGGGATGAAATTTGGGGAAAATGATGCTGTTATGATGCAGTTGGAGGGTTTGATAAAAGAAATGAAAGAAGCAAGTCTTCTGTGGAGGACATATTGATTAGTTTCTACAGGAGTACCCTAAGGGGCCATCCTTAGTCCCTTGCTATTTAACATATTCATAGATGTTCTCTTTAGAGCAAGGAAACAGCAAGCGTAATCCAGTACACAGATGACTCAAACTTATCTATACTGCCAAAAACCTAACATACTACAAGAACCATTTCAGACATTCATCTCATCAACTGAATCATGGCATTCCAACTCTCAACTGCCACTACACTCCAAGAAAATTAAATTAATGCTATTATCCCCTAAACAGTGCTCACACCAGAAACCAGTGTTTGACATTACCTCTTCAGAACACACCATAACTGAGCTAGTAAGCCATACCAAGCTCCCAGGGGTTATCTTTAATGATGTTATTAAATTTGACCACACCACAAAACAAGTAATAAATAAAATGCAGAAAAATCTTGGTACTATATAGCACATTAAAACATGCCTGGCTGATAATGCTAGACAAACCATTGCCTCAACCTTTCTGTTACCAACCATACTCTATTCAGCTCTTGTATTCGTCAGCATACAAGTCACTCAAATTAATATGCTAGAAGAATGTTACAACACAGCAGTAAGTTTGCTGCAAATATGCCCCATTGATCTCATTACTGCTTGCAACTGAAACACTTAAAATGATCTGAACTACCCCACTGCATAACTTTCTCACAATTACTCACCCCACATAATCTCATATACTATCCTCAAAGATGCCCAACACATATAAATACTGCTCAGCCATGCTCGCTATATAAAACACCTAGATAAACTATTATTTGTTTTCAATTAAATCTAATACCACTGCAGGTGATTCTTAGTACTCCTATCATGTCACTAAATTATGGAACTGAACACCCTTTCTCTGAAACAATGCTGGAGGGATAGATTCATGTCCCATAGACTTCCCATACTCTGGAACAAACTACCTATCTATATCAAACAAAGCTCCTCATTAGCACTCTTCAAGAAAAATCTTGATGACTGGATGGGAGATAGGAAATTCACCCCAGGGATCACTTCTGTGGCTCTGCTTGACAGGGGCACAGGAAAATAATTTTCTTGGGTGGCAAAAGCCAGGGTACCGTTTGGCTAAGCTTATATAGGCCCTAGGGCCAATATCCTAGTATCTACCTATGAACCTATAAATCTATAATCTGAAATCCTTTCAACTTCATCTAAAACAACATCTTAATGACTTTTGGCTATGTTCATGCTCCTTTCCATGCTAAACTCTGTATACTCCCTTACATTTAGATTTTTTGTTTATTTAAATGATCTAGCAATTTTATTACAGTGACTCATAATTTTTCACTGTCTGTGCTCTCTTTATTTTTTCCTGTACTAATATGTTCTCTAACCCTTGTTTTGAATATCTTATTATGGATGTGTGTGTGTGTGTGTGTGTGTGTGTGTGTGTGTGTGTGTGTGTGTGTGTGTGTGTGTGTGTGTGTGTGTGCATGTGTCTGTACATGTGTGTGTGTGTGTGTGTCTGTGTGTATGTGTCTGTGTGTGTGTGTGTGTGTATGTGTGTGTGTGTGTGTGTGTGTGTGTGTGTGTGTGTGTGTGTGTGTGTGTGTGCATGTGTGTGTATGTGTGTGTAGGTGTGTGTGTGTGTGTGTGTGTGTGTGTGTGTGTGTGTGTGTGTGTGTGTGTGTGTGTGTGTGTGTGTGTGTACACCTATTTTTTTACATCTCTTACCATTCTTTGTATTATCATGTTGTGCTCAGGTCTTTTTCAGATGATATGAATTTTCTATCAGGTAGTGCTCAGGTCATTGATAGATCTTGCAAATTTATACTCTGTATTTGTTCTCTACCTCATGTTATTTGTATATATAACTGGATCATCACTGTATTTACTACTTTATAACTTTTACATTTTGTAAAATTTGTAATTTTTGGAATTTCCCAGTAAACATAACCAAAATAAAATAAATAGATAAACCCTGGGATTCTTTAACAATAGCACAGGCATCTTGCTATGCCTATATGATTTAAACATGGTAGCACAACAAGCACTAGCTCTAAGCAAATATTTATGCTGCTCTTTGCATTTGCATATTTGCAAGCACCTTTTCATGGCCAGCAATAGTGACCGTGGCCATGGACAGGTGTTTGCAAACATGAGCACAGAATGTAAACAAAACGGCTTGCCTGTAGGCAACCCTAATATAAGAGCATGTTCTGTATCCAGGAAATAATAAGAGGAAGCACAGTGAAAGAATTCTGAAGGAGGGAAGTGAAATGGAGGAATTGTACACAAATAACATTGGCTGTGCTGCAGAAGTAATTAACATGGGAAGGGAAGAACTAAGTCTGGATCATTGAGTATATTGTACCTCATCAGCCATAGTAGCTAGATAGCACATGCATATAAGTTACTGAGCATGTGCAAGCTCAGTGCCATTTGCACAGTCAGTCAGAGTGAATGCAGGCATAAATGGAGATGCACATGCAAGTGTGTTTGAATTAATAAGTGAGTCAGTTAGCTTAAGTATATGTTCCAGTTACAATTCCTGATGTGTTATATGCAATAAATATCTTGAACCCATTACAATGCTTTAGCATCTCTTTTGAATACACAGGACAAGTGGCATTGATTCAGAATGGGATCTGAAGCAGCTTCAACTTACAAATCATGAGGTACAAAGTTAGAAGTGGAAAAATATAGAGGAGTGAACTTGCAAACAGGTTAACGGTTATTCAAAGGTACTTGAACTTGTTTAAAATGATTTTTCAGTCGCCGAATCAGTGGCAAAGCATTAAAAACATTAGAAATAATTACTGAGATAAACAAAATGTCCACAATAGTGATAGTATGATAAAAGTATTCAAAATAATTGCAGAAATGATCAAAATAGTTTCTGAAGTGTTTAAAATGTACAGAAAAGCTAAAACAAATGAATTGTTTTGCAGTGTACTTCTTTTTCGCATTAACTAAAGCTATTCAAAGTATCCAAAGTGTCCAGAATATTTGCAGCATTTGCAGTGTTAAGATGAAGCCATTTCAGAGAGATTCTTGTGTTTCTGGGCATAATTACAAGTACCTGGTCTATGTTTATATTCAAATGAATTTTGTTGTTATGGCAGATGGATTTTTCAGACCTGGACTGCTGATGTTTGTTAATAATATAGCTGAGAATTGGAGAGTGTTTTAGCAAGAATATGATATTTTCATACAGGCTGCTTTTTCTGATAAAGACACACAAAAATGAGAATTTATGCTTCTTAATTTAGCTGGCTCAGAAGCCATAGAGAGGAACGTTCATTTGTGTATGCACCTGCCATGTATGCAGGGGAGGGGGGAAAATGCCATATTGTGATACAGGCTGAAATGCAAGAAGACCCTGGGGGTAATTTAATAAAGCCTACACAGAGTTATTTTCCATCTAGGCATAGTGGCATGGCCCCAACATGGAAACCGGCTGGCGAGTGATCCAATAAAAAGAGCAGAGGGGCTTTGTCTGTGGAATGCAAATCACCTTATAAACTCATGAAATCCATGCAAATGAAGGTGATTTGTGATCCAATAAGGAGAAAGAAACCCGTGTAGGTGCCATGTTGATGTCAGAAATGTACATGGGAAAAATGTGGACTGAAATGTAAATTTCAAACAGGGGCTGTAAAAGCCCAAAGAAGGTTGGATCCTGCACTGTAGGCATGCAAATGGCCAAAGCTATGACCAGTGAGTCCATAAAGCA
>NC_056737.1:1380732171-1380747171 GCF_019279795.1 Protopterus annectens
TCCCATGTAGACAGGCTCGAATCAGTAGTGCTCCATTCAGTATCAGACAGGTTGCCCAGAGGTGAGCTGTGTCACTTCTACAAGACAATGTTGGACCCTGCCCTTCAACAGCTGCCCCATATATGCGAGTCTAACTCCTTGCACATTACCAGCACGACAGGCCTGAATCTGATATGCAACATCAACACAACCTGCTGGAGAGACAGGATTGTCTCCCAGAGGCTGACCTGTTTCAGGAATGCACTTCCCATATACGTCCAACAGAGTACCTTGCAAGCCCTCTTCACGCGCAACTGTGATGAGTGGATGAGAAACTACAAATCTGTCCCAGGGGTCCCACCTGTGTCACTCAATGATAAGTACAAGAGGTGCTGATTGATGATTCTGTTGGAGATAAACTAATGTTTGTCCTTGTAAGGGACCTAGGGCCATTACGCTAGTAACCTTCTATGATCCTATGAAACAATAATCCTACTGAACTTCCAGGTGACGTGTATCAAGAGTAGCATGCTGTGTCAAGTGATATGCATGCAAGATTACGATGTCTCCCCCCATTGTGCCTGACACACTGTTCTACACATGCACACCTAGGTAACCATGCACATATACAGCCATACCTTGGCGAAGTCACATTTATGCGTTGCCACCATGCCATCCTGAGCTGCTGTATTGGCACCATGTCCCCACACCATAGACACAAAGATACCTGGAACAGAAACAGTAGAAGGTCTTGGAGACAACAGTCAGTCAACAATACTAATAGCAATGCAGCATCATGGAACAAAAGTACATACATTTTGATGTGTAGTCATGACACATGCCAGCAGACAGCACCTTACAGGGCATAACACTACTGCACTAAAAACTGTCATTAACTGTAATTTAGTCACCCTGTGCATCAGACACATATTTTCATGTCTCTGCATCAATGGTATGAATGACAGGGATGTGTCACAGGTATCATCACATGCACAGGCTGTGGTGTGGGATTGCCAAAGGCATAGGCTGTGCCACACAGTTGACATTGTATGTATGTGTCTGGAGGACTGCTCGTCAGCTGGGCCATGGTGACCTGCATGTGACAGTGATGTGTGAATGTGTGTGCATACAGTCAAGCCATGTGCTAGCACTACATGAGGGTATGTTGGACAGCTGTGGACTGTACATGGCAGAGTGTACAGTTCACCGCTCTGGCAATGAACATGGGAACTGTCTCTGCCAGGAGTGACACTGGCACCACCATGCCCAGGGTCAGACGTGGTACTACTTGCTGATGGTTACTGGTGTCTGCTGGGTCCATGTCCCTCACAAGACTGCCCAGGACCATGTGCCCATGGTCTGCCATGTTGTGGTGTGGACAGCACCCTCCCTTCAATAGTGCTGGTGGTACTGCCACTACGGGAGTGTGACTGCACATGGCCACGTGGGCTCTCAACTGATGTTGTTGCTGATCTATGTCCACATGTCTGACACCCTACTTCCACCACATTTTCAAGCACAGACATTTCACAATTAAGGAGTGACAATGTCTCAACCCACCATCTGTCCACTGCATCATCAAAATGATGTAAGGCATTACCAATGCCGTGGATGGAGTCATGTATGCCAGGCAGTGATGCACCCTTCGTCCTGAACATTCATCTGGGGCTGTATTCAGAACATGCCTTTGCCTCCATGGTGGACCAAAACATGCATCTGGTAACATGGGACGTGATACCTCTGACAGGTGCTGGATGGAAAGCGGTCCTCCTTTGAGCACCCCTATAAATCTGCCTGTGTGGAACCTCACCAGCTGTCTGGCTGTGCTGTCTACAGTCACAGATGCCATAGTCACCACACTCTCCTGTTTGATACCAGCACCCTCTGACTGTCCGATATCTGTGGCAGCAGGGGACTGGGTATGTGTGGGCATACTGACTGTGTGCAGGGACATTGGGAGAGGAATTGGGATGCCAACCCATGGAACAGATTTAGCCCTCAACAACCCCACCTGTGCATCACTATGGCCACCATCATCATCAGAGTCTGATGAGACACTGACATCAGGTTGTGAGGGGCACAAACTCTAACCCCCACGGTCACCTGTGAGGAAGAAGACAACATGACTACATTAATTCCTGCACTATTATGTCTGCTGATCCACACAGACAAACACACACACACACACACACACACACACACACACACACACACACACACACACACACACACACACACACACACATATGTGAGTTGCCACAAATGCATTCTACATACCACACCTTATTACTAATCCCATGCACAACACAGAAGCAGACCACAACAGACACAAACAAGACAGGCCCTTAACAACATGAAGTGCATCTATATCTAGTTATTGTTGCCAGTACTATACACCTGTGAGATAAGCAACATGTCAGTGTATGTGAAGTACCTTCATCTAAAACACAGTTCACTCATTTCCACCATACTAAAGCTCCCTTTATAGTAGACTACCCAGACCTTCACAAAAATGAATGCAAGTATGCTACAGCTCCTGCAAATATCCTACTGTGATTACTGATGTAATGCACTGCAGGGAATTCATCCACAAGTGAACATACAAGTATTGCAATATGGCCAAGCTTCACAGTTGTGTCCATGGCAAACTGGCAGCCCTTAACATGTTTAGAGTATAGATGAGCCATAACAAAATAGTTTCACAATCACCAGCTACAGGATGTTGGACTCCAGTCACACCAGAGGTACCTGTGGAATTGTGAAGGAGAGGTATCGTCAGCAGACACAAATGTGGCATTGGTACAGGATAATATGTACATATATCAACATGTACAATATGAACTGTGATAGTGCCCACATTGCTGACATTCACACCATGTGTGCACACATGTGCATTACAAATCCCCCAAAGGCACATTGACCTGACATCCATGTGCAGGTATGCAGAGGCTGCCACTATGACTGCTACAGTATTAAAGTGATGACCACAGGAGGCTTACCTGGGCACTCCTCTGCTGTGTGAGCTGTGCCACCCACCTTTACGACATACGGGGTGATGGATCTTTGTGAGCTGGTGACCAAACCCAGGTTTGCCAGGAACTCCTCTTTGGCCAAGAATGGTTGCTGGTTGTTGTGATGCAGGCCTTCACTAGTACCAGCATGATCCCTGGCCACAGCTGCAGCCCTTTGCCATGCATTATTTATCATATCTGTGGCCCAGTGTCAGACCTGCTCATAGCTCCTTTCCTGTAGCCTGATGTGATTTACAGATGCCACGAGATCAGCCCACAGTGCAGCACATTGTTGCTGATTATGGTGACTTCTTGACAGCAGGATCTGGTGATGGAGTCTCAGTCCATCAACTACGGCATCATTCTCTGCTGCTGAAAATGGTGGGTTCCTACATCTGTACATCACTCCTGAAAGACAAAAAGAGGGGAACACATCACAGGACCACATAAATTGCCCTCCATTATGTGCACACCCTGCACATCCATATTTGCCAGCACTATCCTCCGCTAACTACCACATCATACTCCGCCATCTATTACTACAGTATGTATGTAGCTATCAACAATATAGTGGCAATACATCATGCATTACCCACCTGGTCTTGATGTTTCCTGCTATTTGCTGCATGTTCTCTAAAGGGTTCAACTGCATTTTTTCAGTTGCTCCTATTACTGCTTTTTATATCCTGTCTACATTGTATGCAGTAGTGTCAGCCTCACACTTTTGTTTTAAACACTTCAGCTGTAGGCCCACCCCTCAGGTCTCCCTGGCTTTCCTCCCTCAGATTCTGGAAAATATGGCTTGACAATGTCCTACAGTTTCCCCTGCCAGTCTGGTTGATATGGGCATCCTAGCACAGTGTAGCAACTGCCTCATGTACATGGACAACCATCTACAAACACCACCAAGGAACACAATTTGTGAGAGATGCAATGACATTAGGAACCTACAGTCCATGCTATCTCCCTCTCAAGCCCACATATCTGGGAACGAAGAAGTTGTTGACACAATCAGTACACTTCACACACCATCCACACCTACACAACACACACCCACATATGCAGAGGTCCTCAACATACACATCCACAAAGGGGACCTCTGAGGCAAAGACACACATGAAATCCATAGCTCTCCACAGCACATACCAAGTATAGCCACACACCTGTGACCCACACAAAGGCATCATCATTAGTCTACCATATTACTCATAGGAGACCCCATTGTGAGACATACAAAAGTGCCTCTCACCAGCCTGTATATGGGGAAGGTCACAGTTACTTGTCTGTCAGGTGCCAGAATCTGCCATATCACATACACACTGCTGTCTCTCAACAACAGCTACTGATATAAGTCTGTCACAGTCCATGATGGCATGCCTGACCTGAGACATACCTCCCTGGACTATATGCAGTGAGACATAATTGAGCATGCTGATTATGTGTCCCAGGCAGGTATGTCCCTAGCCTTATGCAGCACTCCGCTGTCACCAAGAATGATGTCACAATACAATCAGGAAATAATTGCCCTTAACAATTGGCTTGGGTTCAGGTGCCATTCCAAGGGGATCCAGTACCTGATAGCCTGGGATGATATGATCAACAGACCATGATGTTCTGCCAGAGAAGGCCTCCATTTGTCTCAACTGGCCTTCAGGCATCTGGCAATGGTTCTTACCACTCCCATAGTGCATTTATTAGGAAAAGTGGTGAGATTAACACTACTAACATACAACTGTCAGCACATCACAAACTGAAGGCCATGCTGCTAAACACTAGGATTCTAAACATGAATCTGCACTCATTGCAAGCAGTCTTAACCATGGGAAATGCTGAAATATGTGCAGTCACAGACAAATGGTTCAAAACTGCATAGAGCATCCCAGCCTTACATGGTCAACCATCCTATCATACAGTCATATCCCAAGGTGTGGGCAGTAAAGCCATGGGATGTGGGGTTTCACTATATATGAAAGACATACAAACCTCCACGCTGTTCAAACAGTAAGACACACAGGGACATTGCAGAGGCAGTTAACCATTGCAAAGACACCTATTCAAAGCATAGGTAGCTACCAGCTCCCACATGTGACTAGGAAGCCCATTCTGCCTATATGGATCTGATCAACTCTATCAGGATTCGAGAATATACCCTGATCCTGGGTGACTTTAGCTACCCAAACATACATTTGAGGATGTACTCATGCCAGCACACAAATGCCCAGAGATCCATCAACAGTGGAAATGCAAACACCTTGGAACAGCTAGGTGCTACCCCCAAATGAGGTGAAGGTCTGTTGCAGCTGATATTAAACAAAATAGGTAACCACTGCAGCATTCCTACAATGTTATCCTCCATGGTAAAACCAGCCATAAAGCTGTCTTATTTGCAGTCACAATCTTCCACAATATCCATCTAGCTAGGGTCAGACATACAAGCAACTCCATAGTTGAATACAGCCACCTGAAGGATGGAATAAACAGCAGACTCGACCCCCTCTGTAGGAATGAGCAGCAGTATCCAAAAATACACAAAAGTGCTATCAGTTCTTTTGTATACATACATGGAGTCGGGTATATCTGACAGGGTTACATCTTCCTCTGCAAGGCTACATAAACCTATGTGGTGGACATCTGCAATAAATAGTGTCTATAACATGGATGACATACTGCTGTCTGAGACAAGTAAGGTGCAGGTGCCCAATTTAAAGCAATGTCTCCTTAGCCTGCACAAGCAAATAAGAGCACTACTGGAATTCTGCAAAGCAAAGCCAGAGCACACATTGGCAACATCCATTGCAGACAATCATGCCTCCTTCTTCACATATCTCTGCAACATCAAAGGAAGCACTCAGATCTGCTCAGTAGTGGTGGTTAAGGAAACCAGATATACAAGTGCTGTAGGTATACCATACTTGATGCCTGACAGAGTCAGTGTAAGCTTCACACCCAGTCCCCCCATCAGTACATGAGGATATCCCCATTACCTGCTCCTTTCTCTTATATGTAGGGAACAGGTCATTACTGCCATCTCATAGTCATGGTATACAGCCACCATGGGAGCCGAGCATATCACAGGATGCACCATACATGACATCAAGCATGACCTTGCAGCATCAGAAGGCACTGTATTCAACCAAAGCCTGAATACCGACTTTGTCCGAACTGAATAGAGGACATCCACTGTCACCCCTTTACACTAAGGTGGGACGTCCACTAATCTGGCACATTATAGACCCATCAGCCTAACTAAGCTGATCTGCAAGGCCATGGAACAGTTTATAATGAACCTTATCAACAAGGACATTTGTGACCACACACTCTATCATGCAGTTAGGCTTTGTCAAGGGGGGATCATGTCTGTTACATTTTCTTGACCTCTATGACACAGTCACCAACGTCATGGATGAGGGGGAAACAGTGTACATTGCCTACCTTGACCTGGCCAATGACTTTGCCAGTATTCCTCACTTGCACATAATAGATATAGACTCCCAACTATGCATCAATCCATATGTTACCAGATGGGTAGCACACTGGTGCACTGATAGAACCCACCTAGTCCACATAGGGGAAGCTACCTCAAGCGGTATGCCCATAATGAGTGGCGTAACCCAGTGTGCTGTGTTTGGGCCACTGTTATGTGCAATTTACCCTTCTGAGGTGCAGACCACAACCAGTGGGCTTTGGCTAACCATGTATGCAGAAAAATGCATGCTGGGTGCTGTCAACACATTCTCTAGTGATGTGGACATCCAACAAGAGGTTCTCATGCAGACACATGACTGGTGCCAGAAACATGGCCTCAGGCTGCACACCATGAAAGGCAATGTCATCCGCTTTGGGGAGAGTGACATCCCCACATATTATCACAAAACTAACAACATCCTAAGCACGCAATCAGTCGAGAGTGATTTGTGCACAGAGGTTGATGGCAACATGACATTTGACCACCACATCACTTCCATTGTAAGGAAAGCCTTCTACATGGCCCACCTCATACATAAGGGTATGTCATCCAGGGACATGGGGTTCATAACATCCCTATAATCCCCTTAATAAGGCCCATTATTGAGTATAATGCCCTTTTTGTCATGTACCTTGCAAAGCACATGCAGCAGCTGGGGAGATCACAGAGGTTCCTCACGAGGTAATACCAGGGCCTCAAACATCTACCATACACAGGTAGGCTACAAGCCCATCCCTCTGCCTAGTTTCATACAGACTCTTCAGAGGTGACCTCTGTCTGGCACACCAGGTGATCACAAACTTCACCTTGATAGGACTGCTGCACAACTGCAAGTCAAGCTCCACTCTAGTAACCCACACACATGCCCTCAACCTGGTCTGTGACATCAAGAGGACTTGTTGGCAGGGCAGATGTGTGTCCCACACACTCACCCACCTGTGGAATGGATACCCTGTCCACATCAGGCAGAGTACCTCTTTACACCTTTTCAAGTGAAACCTGGATAACCGGATGGTTAATAGGACATACACCCTTGGGATACCACCTGTGTTCCTGTTGGAATGGAGCATTGGGTGCTGAATTGCATACACATGTGTTAAAGTCTGGTCTATGCTTATGAGGGCCTCAGGGCCAATAGCCTAGTAACCCTGTATGATCCTAGTATATCAGTTATGGCCCTGTGTGCTGTGATTGACTGTGTTGTTATGTGCCTGCACCTATCAGTGCCATCTACTGTGGTGTGTCCCCTGCGGGCAATGTTTCAGTACCATATCATACAGCCACCATCCTACAAATAGGTGAGTGGTACTATAGGTGGATGGGGACAGTCAAGCAACATCTGTGCAATGCAACTACAGATAGCACTGCAAACATGTTGTAGGATTTCCTCCTTGTAGGTGTCTGACATCCGCAGTACATAGATGTTTGCAGAATGTGTACATGTGCCTGATATATGTGGACCCACAGCCAGACAAATGTGGATGTCTAGAAAACAGTTGGACAATACGTAATGGTTGTTTCCAAACTGTGGGGAATCTGGTTGTCATATGCAAGACACCTCAGAAAACAGTTATGCTACATTAATAGCTGGTACTGTATTCATTCCCTTACATTGTATGCTTGATATCTACACTCTGTTGCTGAGGTGGAGCCTGTGTTCAACCCAGTACTACTGGCTATAACCTGCTGTCCTGCTGTAAGGAGTCAACAGGTATGCTAACCATAGCTCTCAGATGATGAGATACAGGTGTGGAATACAGAGTGACCTATCCAGAGTATGTCAGGAACAGTCAGGGACACCTGGATAATGTTTGAAGTATGCTTGTGTGACATTCACAGACTGAGAGGGGGTCTACATTATATGTTTGAAGTTTGAAAACTTTGAATGTTAAATAATTGAATTTAAATGTTCGAAGTTTCAAACATCAAACATATAATAAAAAAAAATAATGGAACTTACCTGACTACCACACCCCAGCTCTTTAAATATACCAACTCCGAGAATGCACTATAGTGCAGTAAAGGTAAGATTTCCCTTACTGCACTGTAGTGTGGTGTCATAGTTGGTGTATTTAAAGAGCGGGGGGTGTGGAGGGTGCAGACTGGCTTGCCCCCTCCTACAGCCATTAGTTTTGGGTTTGTTTGTTTTTTTTTTTAAATATGTTTGAAGTTTTATAACTTTGAACATTTAAATTTGATATTTTGACATTTGAAGTTATAAAACTTCGAACATATGATATAGACCCACTGAGAGGAGCAGACTGACAGTACATCATGTGATATACCAGCTGTATCCACCAGTACTTACTGTCACTACTGTCCACTATACAATCCAGTAGCATTCATACATGAGCAGACCATTGCTGGGGGGACTCAGGGGCCAGTGCTGTGATCTATGTCACAGCAGACAGAGCCAACAGGAAAGCCTGTAGGTGATGGACAACTGACTAACAGCAACATGTCATTCCAAAATATGTACTACAGACCTAGTGTTGTAATCCCTATTTCCCATGACTGAATCCTCCTATCTACATCCCATTACATGGGGAATTCTATTACATACTTGGTATAGTGCTGTATTCCTTTACATGCAGAAATCCTGTGGTATAATGCTAGGATAGAGCAGTCTGTCTTCATAAACAAAGTCACAGACCTGTGTACCACAGGCAGCAGCTTGCCTTTTGTAGGTAATGTGCATGAACAAGTGATTGCCTGTGCACCAATCTGTGGCTCACATATGCTAATTGCATCCAGAACAGCTGAGCTGCATTTTCATTAGCTAATAGCATGGCAACACAGTGCTATATTTCAGGCCTTCATGTAGGCCTAGGCCCTTTTCCTGGCCTGTAAGAAAGACATTATCAAGGTGTGGGGACTACAGTGTCACAGAGGGTAGGTAGAAATACTGCCCACTGTATGGATTTATGTGGTATGTCCACAGTTTTGCATGCCATGTTTGGTCATTGTGAGCAGACTTTCTGATTATGTGGCAGTTTACTGTTTAATAATGTGGGTTGAGGTTAATAAGGAAACAGACAGATGTGAGTGTCATACACCATTTGCATCAGAATATGCATGCTGCTGCAGTAGCCACTGGTCTATCTACCTTGTATGTTTGTTGGGAAAGACTGTGACACATTTCCCTGTCAAGTGACCACTCCTCCCTCCCCATTCTGTATGGATGTTGTGTGGATCCCCTGTTCTAGGTATTTGGGAGGTATGGTAGGTCTGTAGCAGGTAGCTGAATAAACTGCCACATATGTTGCAGGCTGCAGCTGCTGCATTCTGGCCAGAAGTCATATTGAGGATCATGAACACACTGGGGGACAGCTACCTGTATATGTGAGTGAGGGAGCAGTGTCAGCTCTGTTGTCACAACATAGCCAGGGTAATGGTACCCATAAGAGTCCAGGTGAGGCATGTGCCTCAGGTACATATATGTAATAGTGCCATCCAGAGAGAGGTAGGCGACATTTAGGACACATATACATATTTGTGAAGTGTGTCCCAACCTACAGGCCTTTGCAGTGGTAATATGGGTGGCAGTGACTGCAGTAACAGCAACCGGTTCTGTTTAAAATTGCAGAGATAAGTTGTGTATTTGCTGTTTGGACAAGCTTGTACCTGATATGCAACAGACTGGAATGGATGCCAGAACTGTGGGAGGCAAAATGTAAAGCATGCAAGGAATGTAACTAATTGAGCTACTGATTCAATACTATAGCAGGTATATTTGCAAGACATATGTGCATGCATGCAGTCTGTTACACAGGATTGGCATGAACATGTGTGTTCGGATGGGTATGACATGCGACACTGAACTGTCTGTCATGATTTTCTAATCTCAATCTGTACTGACTTGCCAGTAGTTCAGCACACAGAATGGGTTTTGGGACAACCATGCCAAAGGTAGGTGGCACAACTGTAGACATTCTGCAACAGTCTGTGCAGTTGTCAGCTCTACCTGATATCCTAGGCCTCACATCCATCCATCAGCATTTATTTGGCTGTGTACTGGTTTGGTGTCTGCACCACAGTCCCAAGTACACTGTCATTTTCCCCATTATATGTACAAGCAGTGTGTCACTGGCACTCAGGATATGTGTTTGGAAGCACCTGCCATACTTCAGAGCTGAGTGACATAGTGGATTAATGCACTATGTTGTAGTTGACAGGGTCCTGTGTTCAAGACTTGGCAGGGGTAAATCATTTGCTGATGTGCATCACTGATACTCAGGATATGTGTTTGGAAATACCTGTTACTCTTTGGAGTTGAGTGGCCTAGTGGGCTAATGTACGATGCTGTAATTCACAGGGTCCTGTGTTTGAGACTTGGTAGGGCTGAATTTCTTTTCTGATGTGCATCACTGATACTCAGGATAAGTTTATGGAAACACCTGCTATCCTTCAAAGCTGAGTGGCCTAGGAGGCTAATGCATTATGTCCTCGATGATGGGGTCCTGGGTTTGAGACTTGGCAGGGGTAATCATTTTGCTGACGTGCAGAACAATTTCAGAAAAGCAGAAGGTGGCTAAAGCAGTTTTAAGCAGTTTAAGAAGGTTTGCGTGACCTGTTGCAACACTGCATGGTGCTTAGCTCCACTTAAACCCACACTATTTCCCAAAAAAGAAAAGAAAAAATGGGCAATAGGAAAATGGTGATACAGGGGCAAGCAGGTGGAAAAACAATGTGAAAGGCAGGTACGGATGTGCAGGATGGGTGTAGGAAAGGACCATAGCTCTCCATTTCTTCTACAGCAACAGCTGTGCAAGTTGTGGAGAATTTAGAATTTGGAGCCTCACATCCCAGAGGGAGGGGTGTGGGTGAGATACCTTTGTTGATTAATTGATGTAATGATTGGTTATGGGCAGTGTAGGTGTAGACAAAACAGAGAGCTATGTATGGGGTAATATATATATTTTATTTTGTGGGACAGATGCCTATTTTTTTAAGGAGCAAGTGGAATGTTGGGGAAGGGATATAGGTACATGTGGGGAGGTAAGTTGGTAGGAGAGGTGACATTTGCAAACAGACAAGATAGCAGACAGGGGCAGTGTATGACACATGAGAGGGGTAAACATTTTGGATGGGGACGCTGTTGTGGAATTGGAGAACCAAGTGGTCCCAGACGCCAGCAGTGGGACTGAGCTCCCTACCCATGGGCAGGCACCATTGCTCCTTCATGGCTGCAAAGGTGGCTGTCCTGAGGGCTGGGTGCCAGGGCCAGCTTGCCCCTCCAGATTAGCCAGTCTGCCCTTAATCTGACACAGGCGATCATCCAAACACCATTAATGGTAGCTGTTGCTGGGTGAGCACTACCTCTCCATACCCACTCCCAAGGGGGGACAGGCCCTGTCCCCTGAGGTGGTTCCACCCATAGGTATTGCAGGGCCAGAGGAGGGTGCAGCTCCAGGTTCAATCCCAGATGTGCTGGAACCTGGTGCCATGACCAGCTGAGGTAGGATAGGTGGATTGCCAGGAACTGGCCTACCTAGTCGAGCTATGGTGTTGAGGTTTTTCAAAGTGTATAGGTCAGTAATGAAGAGAACATGTGGTAAGTTGTAACAGCATACCAGAACAAATCACATAACCAAGTAACATGACATTACATAGCATATAGAACACAACAATAATTGGGATAACAGTCAGTATTGTAATAGCATGCCAGTTACAGTTATGGCATAAGGCCAACAGCATATGTAATTCAACAAGTTATGTTAGTATACAACCATTGTAATACATAACAATTATAAAACACAAGGCTCAACATAACATTTTGAGAACAACATATGTTAAAAGTAAATAATTCCTGATGTATAAGAATAATAAATTATGATGCAGATAAGGGGTGGGGGATAGAGAAATGCATGCCATTACTACCAGTATAGGCTATGTTTTTTGCAACAGAACTCTTATATACTTTACAGGTTTGGCATTAATTTATGTATACAAGTGCCCTATAGCTGATGTAGCACCTACATATCTCTCAAGCTATCTGCATGGAAAAATATGGGCCAAGCTGTAACACCTACAGGTACACAACTACATGGGACTATTACAAGGGGAACATATGTGACTATCAAGGTGTACTGTGGACTGATGTAGTGTGACTGTGCTATTGAGATAAATCAAGTGGCTGTTAAATCTGTGTCCCAGAGATTTGGCAACAGTGATCACAGTCCGTGACAGCATGACACTTGAGAGACATGTATTGTCCACAGTACAGAGAGTTTATGTTTATCATGCTGTCCTTGGCAGGCTTGATGTTCTACTATCATCAGGTATTCAGAGACACACTAGGCATACAGCCAAACCAAGATTAAACAGTTTTATGTGTTTTAATAACTTATATTAGTATTGTACTTGCTGACTTTTTATTTACTGCAGTCTTATCACCTTGCTGAGCAATGCTGTTAACACTCTGGTACATCTGGACACACTAATTAGTAACCCATTTGAACAGCTACTACAGCCATTTATTTACCTGTAATTCCTGTGGGGAGAACATCTTCTAACAATACATAACAGTTTATATTAATATTTAGCAGTACTTGTCCCTGGATTCAAACCCCAGTCTGTGTGTGACAATATTTATTATACCCAGTGTTTATCACACTGAGCTACTGAGCCACTATTAAATATTGATCGACTAATATATGTCTAGAGCTCACCTGGTAGCAAACTGTGACCTGGTAATAGAGGTAGAATGCCATACAAGACTGCAGTGACACTTGAACACACATGCATAAGATTCATGCATGACAGAGATAGTAGGTGAACTGTGTATTAGTACTTGGAATGGAGGTGTACACATTTAACCCCTAGTGGATGGGAGTATGTGTGATGTGCACAGACCATATTGGAGTGCTGGGCTGCCTACTTGACCCATATGCAGTTGCAGAATGTATATTTGCAGACTACAGCTAATACAGTTTCATACTTGACTGTAGCAGTGTAATTAGGTTCAGGAATGCATATAGCTGAAATGCAATGGTTAACACAAGACAATCCTGAGATAAAGAAACTATTATACCTTAGCCATTACTATTCTAGGTTCAGATCTTAGTGCAGAACAAATATCATAATGCTATATCATGTACTACACCTCCACATCTACACTTTAGCACAACATTTCTTTATCAGCTAACCTTCAGTCACTTCATGGTAATATTCCCATGTTTACTTCACAGCAATTGTAATACTCGATTTCTTGATCAACAACCCAAAATACACACATTTTGCACAGCACAGGTTTATTAGGGGTGACATGAAACAGTAATGAATATACATCTAACAGTCTTTATTGATGAACAGTTTAGATAATGTCATTTTCAAACAGAAGCCAAGACAGATATCAAAGAGATCAATTAAGGATGCCTCAGAAATGCGCATATTGGTTGTGTCATGAACATCCTTGAAGGGCTTATAGCACTTTCCTATCACAAAACATGAAGAAGGTAGCCCTCTGACTGTGTAACTATTTTCTATGTGTATGCCACTGCTGTCTAACAGGCAGATGTTATAAGATTCAAACCCATATGTATGATATTAGGCTCTCTACAGACCTCTGTAATGAATGGATATGCAACAGGAGATAGCAATGAAGGATATTACAAATAAATTAAATCAACGTGTGAAGTAAGAAAGGAGTTACAAATAACATTTGAACATTAGAATGTTGAAAAGGAGCTATGCAACCTGTTACTCTCTACACAACAGTGAACTGTACAATATCAATGCATCTTTGCCAAGGAAGCTGTTTCCGTTGTATAACATACGCAATGTCCCAGAAATGAATCACATTTTGTCTGTGCAGATATGCTATATAAGCCAGTATTTAATGCACATACCACAGGAGTACTCACAGCACAACATGCCCGGATAACTGTTTCACTGCCATGCAATCACAACATATGATTCCACTATCCAGCATAAAAATAGATATGAATAATTAGGTACAGTTGCTTTTGCATAATGTAATTACATTCATATATCATTGACCTTTTCTGGAATTGAACAGCAAGCCATAAAAGTCTACAGGCTAATGACAGGTGGATGACCCACAAACACCACAATGGAAGTCTTAACATAAGTGTGACATGCTACCTATGCTAAGTAATTACATCAGATGTATCACAACAATTGCTAGATATTTCAAGGCATTATGTCATGTTATTGCTGGAAGGGATATGTGTGCCTGTCATTTCTGTAGTAAGACAACAACATACAGATAATTGTCTCATTTCCTCAGGCCAGCAGAGAATGCTTACTGTACCTGTTATGGAAGGAAAATATAATGACATGTCGTAACTACTCTGAATAAAAGTATTGCCATGTGAGAAATTATCATAGCTTTCTGTAAGAGGAATCAAAATATACATATGTGTACACAGCAGATGTGATTGACAACAGTGTACAGTCTCAATAAGGATGGCACAATGTAGTCTGAGTAGTAATGACTTGATTTGAACTACCAAAGATCATATGCTATAGATTAGTCCCTGAATTACAAGCAACATATGAGATGTGACAATGCACAGCTGA
>NC_056737.1:1380749671-1380877171 GCF_019279795.1 Protopterus annectens
ATTGCAAAGATGATGCTTCTGTTAAAAGTGGGGTAACATGCAGAGGGAGCTGTGTGCAACTTTAAATGCATTCTCTTCAGTGGAAGTGGACAGGTATGTTTGCCAATGAGGCATTACTTACCTGTCACTATGACTCCACCCCCCACCACACACAGAGAAAAGTTTCCAGCTGTGAGAACAGAACATCCTACCTATCTAGTTACACAATCTATACAGTACAGTTTTAGTTGCAAGTAGATAGAAGAAGTCTAACTCTTTGTCATGATATGCTGCAGAGAAGATGTTTCTGTTAAAAATGGGATAACATGCAGATGGAGCTGTGTACAACATTAAAAATATTCTTCTCAGTGGAAGTGGGCACATTAAAGTGTTAATTAATTACCAATATTTCTCCCTGACACACACAAACGTTTCCCACAGTGAGAATTGAACCTCCTACATATCCAGTTACACAAGCTAAAGAATGCAGTGTTGCATACAAGTACCACAGGAGAAGTCTGCATTTAATGATATGAAAAAGCACATTTATAATTAGTGGAACAGATAATACTTTGCATTGGGACAAATGCATGTATGTGTACAGGACAGTGTAACAGTACTTTAATTGTCCCATGTAATGACAAACCTCTCTGCTAAGATTTATATACTGTCCTCCATGTACATTGTGCTACTGTGAGGGACATGTACCTGTTTCACAGTATGGGATGCCAATGACAATAATGGTTGTGGAATTGCATATTATCAATCAAGCATTGCTTCCATTTCATTCCGGGATGATTTCACACTTGTTTTGTCTCATGCTTCCACCATGTGCATTGACAAGCCAAATGGACACTTCCTTAAATAAGACAGTGCACTGCAGAATAACTGTCAAAGATCATATGTGAATAAGTTAGCTAACAATGTAATCCCTGGATTGCAGGCATACATTAACAAACACAATTAATTAAGTCAACAATTACTCTGAAATCAAGATAACTTGTAAAAATGCAGTGCAGAAATACAAACTTTGGGCAACCTAAACAAACATTATTTGTATTTTTTTAACTCTTGCAGTGCTGCCAAGCTCTTTTGCATTGCACTGCTGATGGCAAGATTAGTACATGCTGATCATATCTTGAGGTGCAGCACATACAATGGGAATTAACAGTAGCCTATAGAGCTGTTTGTTGACTTTCTCACAAAGAAGCATTATAATCATGCAAACATATGTGAATCTGCTGGACTACATAACTGTTATGTGCTATGGTCATGTTTTTCATGATTCATAATTTTCACGTTTGTCATGACAGTTGCAGTTAGTTAATCCTTATATGAATGCTACATGTGTATTATGAACAAATGAAGGAGAAACATGTTATTGCTGGTGGAAACATAGCTTATGGAAACAGTTTGGAGCAAAAATGTTTATTGGATGACACAAAAGTGGTGAGAAGAAGTGAACAGTCAGTGACAAGAATACACAATACAGACATAATACATTAGATTGTGTTTAATTTCTGCACGTTTTTGTGTTACTGTTTAATCAGCATAATTATTCAGGCAAGAACTGTTCAACACAGGCTTCACAATAGGTAGCAAGCACAGTAATATAGCAGTGGGATAATGGTGTATTAAGAAAAGGTGTAGCCAACATTTACACCCACAGGAGATAGACAAAATATTCAAAAACAGTGTTGCATACATCTTGGTTTGAACTTTGAAAGAATTCCAATAAAAACCTACAGTTCTGAGTATTGGGGTCTATATTAAAAGCACAAATGTTTACTTACCTGAATATGTAAACGCCGACATTTTTTCTTCGAACTGCAAAAATATCAATTGTCCCGAAGTGCAAAATCTGAAACGTTGAATCATCATGGTTGGACCTTCTGCGGTATAGCTCCGTAAGGTAAGTGTGCGATAGTTACGGACCTTAGGGTTAGGGTGTGGGTTAAGGTAAGTGCATAGATGGTAATGTATGTGAGATTTAGTGTAGGATTAGAAGTAGGGTTTTGTTAAGTGTATGTGTGTGGATTATTTAGATTGGGTATAGCTTCTTAATGTAAGTGTGCGATAGTTATGGAGCTTAGGGTTAGGGTGCGGGTTGAGGTAAGTGCATACATGGTGGTATATGCAACATTTAGTGTAGGGTTAGAAGTAGGGTTTAGTTTAGGGTTAGAAGTAGGGTTTTGGTTAGTGTATGCATGTGGTTTGTTTAGTTTGTTTGGGTAGGTAGTATGTAGCGGGTGGTGGGGTGGGACAACTATGACGGTTCGAGTTTTTGAATTTCGCGGTTTAGGGCATTCACTGTATTTGCGGTTCATGGAATATGTGTCAGCGTTTATGTATTCGGGTAAATACACCTTCATGCTTTTAATATAGACCCGAGTATTAGCTTAACACACCACATAGTAAGTCATACTTCAAAAGGTTCCCATGTGACAACAGATTGCAGAAAATGAGACTAAAACGTGGTGGTGGTGCTGCGGTAGCATTGTCACCTCACATAAAATGCTGTCCGGTTCAATTCTAAGCTAGAGTGTCTTCTGCATGGAGACATGCGTGAATGGGCATACCTTCGTTGAAGGTTGTGCCTCAGGGCTGGTAACTCGGCACATAAAAATCAACTACCAATCATTTGCGGACCGGAGTTCCACTGTGGCGACCCCTAACCGGGAAAAGATGAAAGACACAAACAAACAAACTCTTCATTGCCATCTTGACAACTGTTATCTGTTCATTCGGTGCTTGAGCTTGTTGAAAAATAGATAGACCTGACTATACACAGCTAAGCACAGCAGAGTGAAGGGCACCAGTGTATTGTGTCTGAAGGCAAAAACTTACAAGATTTTCCCATATGCTGTGTACTTCCATTTAGCATGAGTTGCAGGTGGTGCTCAGCACCAGACAGTATGCAAATGCAGAGAAGAAAGTCTAATGACACAGAAGGGACAAGATACATAGAGGGAGAGAGAGGCAGGGACTATTGATGGGGGAGAGGGAGACTGGGACCAAGTAGCTTCTGACTGAAGCAGGATAATGATGACTGATATCAATATGCAGGCAACAGCTACACATAAAATAGTATACTAAAAACTACTCAGCTGGTGCCTAGATTAGAACCCTTGCAAGTATACAAAAATCTGTTTATAGATCGGAACATTATCTCATGACACTACAAAGGAATTCCTACTGCACACACTTTAAATAACACAACTGAAGGACAGTAACACCTTACTGAAGCAGAAGGAGTGAACAGAGAGAGATGCAGACAGATGGATAGAGGAATAGCAAGAATATTTTTTGTGTGACATGTAAGACCATCTGCATGGTATTTCACTCTTGCTTATTACCTTGTCATTAATCTGTCATGCTCTGTACAATAAAGGACTTCATATATGGAGCAAGAAGGGGTAGGAGAGCACATCCATATTTAAGACATAAGCAGGGTAAGGGTGTCTTACGAAGTCTTCCTGTTGGGACTACAATGTTTTTGCAAATGATGTCTTGCTGCATTATTCAAATGGTATGCTAAGGAAATATTGTAACTGGAGAAAATACAAACATTTGCAGTTAACTATATGATAAGAATATGAAATGTTATGGAATAATAATTTGAATTACAGCTGTAATTGAGCCCATGACACTATGTAAAGAAGTCAGTCTACAAACAGTGGAATTATCTCAACACCCACATAGGAACTTCTACTTCATTACATGCAGCAGCCTAACAACTTTTTCAGTATCTGTTTCAAAGTGCTACCTTCAGACTGCCTTTACTGGGTATTCCATAGCACAGCAGATTTAAGCACATTTGCACTGAAGTAACCAGACTACTGTAGCTGAAATTAAAATCTTCAGTGTTTGCCATAGGAAGATAAACAGCATTCACAGTCACTCAGCATTGTTGCACTATGCCAACCTCCATGCAAATGCTTAGGACAAAAAGTGAAGGCTTTTCCATGGGCCATTTCTGGCCATGTGTGTTGTTTGTAATTCTGTTTGATCAGATTAAATATGCAAAAAAGGGGCTGATAGGACAGTGACGTGATCCCTGGGGTGAATTTCCTTTATCCCATCTAGTCATCAAGTTTCCTTTTGAAGAGGTTGAGGTATGCTTGCTCAAAATGCTGGGGAGTTAGGGACCAAAATATTTACCTGGCTTGCATTTGGACCTGAGGCATACTTAACCAGTGCCTCTCTGAGGTGAGTTAGTCTCTCCTGATTCACCTCATGATTTGCTACTATTTCCTCTGCAGCTGTACAGTAGAGAAAATGAAAATAATACATATGAAAGAATAATGAACAACTGTCTTGGCTGTCTAACCCATGCTATAACATTGACTGTTGATGTTCAGTATACGTACACAATTGATGGGTGCTGGCAATCTTAAATTCATCTCCCATTAGCTTAGGAGATCCTGCTTGTGCTTTTTCATGTCACTGTAGTGGTGATGACATTATTCCTAAGTGCATGGAATGTCAGTTGCACTGGAAAGCCTTGTACAAGCTATTCCAAGCCTTAGCCTTAATCTGAGACCCAGTATAATCTCCACTACAGCAACAAACAGCTGTAACACTTCATGAGGAGTGCCGCAATACTCTGGACTCCTTAACACCACAACTTTGTACTGTAAATTTAGCACCATCTTCTCCATTGCCAGCCATGTCTTCAGAAGTCAAGCTAACAATATATGTCTGAATTGGTGCTTAATTCATATCTCCCATGTAATAGCTTGCATGCAAGGATGCACAGCCTTGCCAACTGCATTTGTGTAATTGAAAGTATATGGATTTATTGACAGACACTTTGGCAATACTTACATCAAATAGCAATAAAAGTGCGAAACATGGCAGTGAGACGTGTCATGTGTGAGGCTTGGGTTTATATAATTTGAGCAAAAACCCTTTTGTGCAACACCTATTTGTCAAACCCTAATTGTCAAAAGCTTGCTCCATCAGATGGCCGTTTTAGTGAATTTTTTCCTAGGGGGAAAAAAATGCTTGGCCAGCCTAACAAATGCCAAAACTTTCTCAAAATTTAAAACCTGGCAAGGTGGGGAGCTGTGCCCCCTACACCCCCTAATTAAATATATCCACCCCAAGATTGCACTATAGTGGGGAAAACGGCAAATTCCCGATGTTGGCCAAGCATTTTTTTCCCTAGGAAAAAGTTTGCTAAGACGCCCATTTGATGAAGCAAGCTTTCAACAATTAGGGTTCAAAAAATAGGTGTTTGCTCAAAAGGGTTCTCACTCAAGTGAAGTAGACCCGTGATGCCCACCCTATTGCACATGTTCTAGTGTTCAATACCAAAATGCTTAATGGCCTGGCTTGTAATCCTTGGTGTTTAGAAGGATGAATATGATGAATTGTGACATATGTTGCTTTTGGGACTTGCACACTGTTAAAATTGTGTTGCACCAGCTGGAAATCAAACCCATGGGATAAAGAATGCAAAGACTGAAAGGTAGCTTATTAATTCTCATTGCCACAGGAGAACTTCGGGTCTATATTAGAACATCGAATATTTAACAGTTCGAATCACTAAAGGTCGACCTTTAATGATCGAACTGTTAAAACATCGAATGTTCAGAAAAAAAAATAAAAACAAAAAAAAAAAACTAAACCGTGTAGGCAGGGGGGCAAGCCCCCCTGCACCCCCCCCACACCCCCACTACTTAGATATACCAACTCCAAGACCACACTACATTGAAGCAAATGAAAATCTCTCCATATGGAGATTTCCGTTTACTTGTTCGTTGTTCTGCAGTTTTGCTATTCTCATGTCAACAATGTCAGATTCTACATTGTCGGCTTTCGAGAATGTAATATAGACTCGAGAACTTCATTTTAAGTACAGGAATTAGATAGACTATAATTTCAGAATGAATGGAGATATTCTTCAGAGAGGCCTGTATGTGTGTGACTTAAAGTAGTACTTGGATTACATTCCTATATAAAAGACAATACTTCTGTTTGTAAGTTTATTTCATATAGATGGAGTTGCACGACCTGTGTAATACAAGTTGGGGCATGTTGCATGCATACTTCCCAAGGCATACTGTCCTAAACACATAGGATATGAGATGAGTCATGGTGATTATAACAAAACTACTGTGCCCATCATACCTATGCAAGTGCATTTTAAATTAAATTTTCTTATTGTCATGTTTAAGGATGATGTGCGGATAGTGAATCATGAAGTGCAGTGGATTAGCAAGGAGGAAGTAAGGATAGCTATGAAGAGAATGAAGAACGGAAAGGCTGTTGGTCACGATGACATACCTGTGGACGCATGGAGGTGTTTAGGTGAAATGGCAGTGGAGTTTTTAACTAGATTGTTTAATGAAATCTTGGAAAGTGAGAGGATGCCTGAGGAATGGAGAAAAAGTGTTTTGGTACCAATTTTTAAGAATAAGGGTGATGTGCAGAGCTGTAGTAACTACAGGGGGATTAAACTGATCAGTCACAGCATGAAGTTATGGGAAAGAGTAGTGGAAACTAGGTTAAGAAGGGAGGTGATGATTAGTGATCAGGAGTATAGTTTCATGCCAGGAAAGAGCACTACAGATGCAATGTTTGCTCTGAGAGTGTTGATGGAGAAGTACAGAGAAGGTCAGAAGGAGTTGCATTGTGTCTTTGTGGATTTAGAGAAAGCATATGACAGGGTGCCTAGAGAGGAGTTGTGGTATTGTATGAGGAAGTCGGGAGTGTCAGAGAAGTATGTAAGAGTGGTACAGGCCATGTACGAGGGAAGTGTGACAGCGGTGAGGTCTGCGGTGGGAGTGACAGATGCGTTTAAGGTGGAGGTGGGATTAGCTCTGAGCCCTTTCTTATTTGCAATGGCGATGGACAGGTTGACAGACGAGATCAGACAGGAGTCCCTGTGGACTACGATGTTTGCTGGTGACATTGTGATCTGTAGTGAGAGTAAGGAACAGGTGGAGGAGACCCCGGAGAGGTGGAGATATGCGCTAGAGAGAAGAGGAAAGAAGGTCATCAGGACTAAGTCAGAATATATGTGTGTGAATGAGAGGGAGGATAGAGGAATGGTGAGGATGCAGGGAGTACAGGTGGCGAAGGTGAATGAGTTTAAGTACTTGGGATCAACAGTTCAGAATAATGGTGAGTGTGAAAGAGAGGAAAAGAAGAGAGTACAGGCAGGATGGAGTGGGTGGAGAAGAGTGTCTAGAGTGATTTGTGACAGACGAGTACCAGTAAGAGTGAAAAGGAAGGTCTACATGAGGGTAGTGAGACCAGCTATGTTATATGGGTTGGAGACAGTGGCATTGACAAAAAGGCAGGAGTCAGAGCTTGACGTGGCAGAGTTGAAGATGTTAAGATTTGCACTGGGTGTGACGAGGATAGACAGGATTAGGAATAAGTATATTAGAGTATCAGCCCAGGTTGGAAGGTTTGGAGACAAAGCCAGAGAGGCAAGATTATGTTGGTTTGGACATGTGCTGAGGAGGGATGCAGAGTATATTGGGAAAAAGATGCTAAGGATGAAGCTGCCAGGTAACAGGAAAAGAGGAAGGCCTAAGATAAGGTTTATGGATGTGGTGAGAGAGGACATGCAGGTGGTTGGTGTGACAGAGCAAGATGCAGAGGACAGGAAGAAATGGAAACAGTTGATCTGCTGTGGCGACCCCTAACGGGAGCAGTCGAAAGAAGAAGAAGAAGAAATTTTACTCATTTTATCATGGCATTATATGTGAAGCATTAATGATGTAAACAAAACTGAAAAGTTTAGTTATGCAAGTGTCACTGATACCTTGCTTGCAATATACATATTTATCATTCTTATTTATATTTACATTTACATTCCTAATCAAAATGTGAGAATGGGATTCTGATACCATTTGTAAAAGTATCTGTTAGCTGAATTTGAGCCCTTAATCACCTGTGTTCTTTATCTAAACTCTCTGCACTTACACTTTTTACCACAGATATAGGTAAGTTATAGATGGAATTTCTTCAGTCAGGGCTGTCTAGACTGCTGACTTGCACATTGTTAAACTTGTGTTGCACCAGCTGGAAATCTATTTGCGAGGTGCTTGCACCACAGAAGACAGCCTGATTTTAAACTTTCAATTTTTCCTTAGGCAGTGAACCATGTTTGCATTCTGTAAGCAGAATGCAAATTCAAAAGGCATTAGAACAAATATGAGAGAGAAAAAAATCTGACAGCAAAATTAATTCAATCAATGAGTATATGACCTGAGCAAGAAGTGTAGTCAAGTGGCACATTCATCCTTCTTACATCTGCTTGCAACATCAGAAATGTACTTTGTAGAATGCATTATCAGACTTGAGTCAATGACAACTATAATGTGAAAGGGGACAGACAACAGTTCACCTGTGTGTAAATATGTACTCAGTGCCCCCTCTGTAAAATTAATAATTAACTGGATTCAAATCCTGCATCACCTGTCTTTTTTTCTCTCAGTTCATTTAATTTATACCTTGCACCACAGGGATAATTATCTGAGGGGTGGAATTTATTCCATAAGTACTATCCAGGTGGCTGACATCCACACACCACTACAAGGCATGTTTGTACCACAGAAAGCAACCCCAATTAAAATATTAACTTTTTTCCTTTGATGGTGAAACTTATTGTGCATTTTTTGTTAGCACACAAATGCAAAGTGCAACAAAGTAACAAATTATATGAAATTGTAATGAAAATAAACATTAAATAGGAGTAATGTTTTCAACATTGGCTTACTACATCATGACTTGTGTTACCCCTCATGACTGGTTCAGGTAATGGCAATTATTCATAAAATGAAAACACAGAAAGTAAGGGTCTATACCAGAAGATCGAAGTTTCAAAACTTCAAATCTGATATAGTCGACACCATGTGATCAAAGTCTTGAAACTTCAAATCTTTTAATGGAGATCTCTGTGCAGCACGGAAAGGAAAGATTTCCCTTTTCTGCACTGTAGTGTGATCTCGGAGTTGGTATATTTAAGTAGAGGGGGGTGTGGGGGTACAGGGGGGCTTGCCTCCCTGCTTAGAGCATTTAAATAATTTGTTTTTTATAAGTTGTTGTGTTTTATTACATTTTTTGATGTTTTGAGACATCGATTATATGGTGTCGACCATATCAGATTCAAAGTTTTGAAACTTCAAAAATATCATATAGAGCCATAATTAACATTATCTCATTTGTGGTACACTACATACAAGTCCTACTGAAATACTTTGAAAGGAGACCGTCTTACTGTAATGAATGATACTTAGGCTGTGTGGATAAGTAAACTCTCCTATATTATACATACCTCACCATTTGTCCTGCTCTTAAATATCTGTTCTCATTCTTTATAAACTATTTCTGACATCATGCATAGCAAATGTTGTCATTAGCAAAAAGTATAGATGATTTCACAACAACAACACACTGGTAACAGCAAGTCACAAGAACTATATAGTACATATTCAGCATTTATCTCACACATACTTAAGGTGTGTATTTCATATTCCAAAATGTGTGTCTATCCTTGCAGCTGACACCATTATTGAAACTACCCTTTCTATGACTAATTCCATCATGGCTGACTGCATGCTTAGTACATTGTTATTAATGTGATAATTAGTGGGGATGCCATTTTCCCCAAAGGGAAAAATGATGCATTTCTTGGCATTCAATTTGAGCCCATGCTTCTGTCACCAGTCATTAGTTTGTGTAAGGCCCTCTTGGAGAATGTTCACATCAGTAAGGGATTTTTAGACTGTGCCCAGCTTGGAGTCATCAGCAAACTTGGTCAGCTACAGACCACTGGTTTTGGCTTGCACCTCAGAAAAGTATATCCCAAACAGAAGAGGCCCCAAGACTGATCTTTGGGGTACACCACTCATTATGGGTCTACTACTAGAGGTGGCTTCCCTATTTTGACTGAGTGGGTTCTATCAGTGAAACAGTTAGCTACCTATCTAACATAAGGGTTGATGCCTAGCTGGGAAGTTTATTTATTATGCCCAAGTGGGGAATAGTGTCCAAAGCTTTGGCTAGGTCAAGATAGGTGGTATGCACCTTCTTCCCCTCGTCTATGGCTTTGGTGATTGTTTCAAAGATGTCAATCACGTTTAACAGGCATGATTTCCATCTGACAAAACCAAATTGTGCGGGTCAAGCTTTTGGAGGTTGCCAATGTCCTTGTTTATAAGGTCCATGATAATGCATCCCATGGCCTTGTAGATAAGGCTAGTTAGGTTGATGGGCCTATAACTGCATGGGTCAGTGGATGATCCACCTTTGTGTAGAGGGATGACAGTGGCTGTCCTCCATTTGGCTGGGATAAAGCCGTTGCTCAGGGTTTGGTTGAATAGGGTGCCTAATGGAGCTGACGGGTCATGCCTGAGTTCATGTAGGATACAACCAGGGATGTTATCGGGTCCCATGCAAAGTGTATTTTTTGCCTTTGCGAGGGCATTGAAGACCTGCTCCCTGGTAATGAGGTGAGGGGGCAGGTGCTGGAGATGTCCTAGTTTACTGACGGGGGAGATGGGGAGGGTGAAGTTTTCACTGAACCTGTCTTCCAGCAGGTTGGTTATATCTATGGCATTTGTGCATGGGATGTTATTGATCACCAGTTCAGAGTAGATTTGGGTGTTACATTTGAGATTGCGGACGTATGTGAAGAAGGCTTTGTGACTGTCCTTAGTGGATGTGGCCAATTTGGAGGCAAAGTTAGCCTTAGAGGATTTCACCAGTGACCTCATTTGCTTGTTCAGAGAGATTGCTTCCAACTTGGCACCTGCTTCTTCATGGCACAGGACAGCAATTTTTTTCCTTTTATTATAGAGTTTATTTATTGCTGCTTTCCACCAGACAGGCTTACTCTTCCTTGAGGAAGATGCTTGGTCCTGTCAGGTATTGCTGGCCCATACAGCTATGTAGGTGCTCATGTATTTTTTTGGTGTAGGCTTGGACATTAGTGCTAGTTCCAAGTGAAGGGACAGTGACTGTAAAGCTGCTCATATCTGCCCTGAGGAGATTGTAGTCAGCTTTGGAATACTTTTTTTGTTTGACCCTGACGGGGGGGGGGGTAGATGGTGACTTTAAATTTGATGACCAAGGAGGATGACACTGTAGGGGTGCTACAGTGGGTACTCATGTTGGTTAGTAGCAGGTCCAGGATATTTTCACCTCTCATGGGGGTGTCGACCAGCTGATCCAATGCATTGGCATTGATGAAGTCGAGGAGTTTCTGGGCATTCTTGTTTGGCATAGAATAGGTCTTCCACTCTATGGTTGGGTAGTTAAAGTCACCCAGGATCAGGGTAGAGAGTTGAATCTCGATGGATTCAAGCAAGTCCAGATAGGTGGAGTGGGCATCCTGAGTCATGGTTGGTGGTATGTAGTGAGCTATGATTTGAATGTGTGTTTTGTCAACAGTTAACTGCACTTGGAGTGTCTCCTGTGCGCCTAATGTTTGACCAGCCTGGAGGTGTGTATGTCTTTGATAAATATTAAACTCCACCTCCTTTGGCTTTGTAGCCCTCTGTTTGGGGTCTGAAAGTATGGTAGGATGAGTAACCTAGTAAGGCTGTGGTGCTCCCACAGCTTTGAACCATGTTTCAGTGGCTGCACAAATGTCAGCATCCTCCAGGGAAAAGAATGCTTGCAATGAGTGCAGTTTCATGCTAAAACTCCTAGCATTTAGCAGCATAACCCTTAAATTTCTTCTTCTTCTGTCTGGCAGTACCATCTGCAGCTGTTGGTTCTCCTGCAGACTCCACATCCATATCTGCTGCTGGTCAGTCTGTTGTCCTTAAACTGTGGTCCTTCCCCTTTCTGATGTTATTGAAGCTGTTTCCAGAGAATTATATTGTAATATCATGGTACAGAAATTGATTGTTTGGGTGAACCCCCAGCTAAACCTGGAATATTCAGGAATTGCTCTAAGGTTCATAGGTTCATAGGCTGGTACTAGGCTATCAGCCCTAGGGCCTATACAAGCCCAGCCATAACAATTCCCTAGCTATTTCTTCCCACACTATTTACTTCCCTGGACCCCTGTCTAGCAGGGCAACTGACGTGATCCCTGGGTGAATTTCCTTTCTCCCATCCAATCGTCAAGGTTCCTTTTGAAGAAGGCCAAAGAGGCGCTCTGCTTGACATGTGTGGGCAGTTTATTCCAGAGTCTGAGGAGTCTCTGGGTCAGGAACCTATCCCTCCAGCATGTTTTGTTTATTGTGATGACAAGGTTTAGATCCCTGGAGCGTGTGGCTCTGAGGGATTGGGATTTCTTTAAGTATAGCATGTCCAACAGCTCTGGGTTTCACATGGCCTTGTATGTTAAGCAGAGATCACCTCTGAGTAGACGATATGCCAAAGAGTATAGCTGGAGTTTTTTAGGGTGGTCAGCATAGGGCATCCACTTTAGGCCTATGATTCTTTTAGGGAGATATTTCTGCGGCCTTTCCAGTTGTTGCAGGTGTCCTGAGAGGTATATACCAAATGGGGCATTGTATTCTATAATGGGTCTAATGAGGGGTGAGTACAGAGGGACAATGACCTCCTTTTGTCTGTATGAAAAGCCCTTAGTGATGAAGTGTGCCACATAGAAGGATTTCCTGACTGTTGTGGCGATGTGGTTATCGAAGGTGAGACCACTGTCCACCTGTGTCCCTAAGTCTCTTATCACACTTTTGGTGTTTAGTGTACTGCCACTTATGTGGTAATTCACGGGTACATGTTTTTTCCCAAAGGGGATAACTATACTTTTCTCGGCATTGAGCTTGAGCCCATGGCTCTGGCACCAAGCATCTGTTTCCTGTAAGGCTCTTTTGTAGAATATCCACATCATTTGGAGATTCAATAATGGCTCCCAGTTTGCAGTCATCTGTGAACTTTGTTAGCCAGAGTCCCTTAGTATTGGCCTGTACTTCAGAGAAGTAAATGCCAAACAAGAGTGGTCCCAGGACTGAACCCTGAGGTACTCCACTTGTCACTTGTTTGGAGCTGGATTTGGTGTCAGCTACTTTTAAAGTGTGGGTTCTTTCAGTAAGCCAGTTGGCAACCCATCGAGTGATGTAGGGATTAATGCTCAGCTTAGTAAGTTTATCTATGATTCCAGAGTGGGGGATGGTGTCAAAGGCCTTGGCAAGGTCCAGATAGGCTGTGTGGACCACCTTATCCTCATCCACGGCTCTGGAGACTGATTCAAAGAAGTCAATCGGGTTCAGGACACAAGATCGGCCCTTCATGATCCCAAACCGGGTGGGGTCCAGTGTTTGAAGGCTGCCAATGTCTTTGTTTATAAGTTCCATGATAATACGTTCCATGGCCTTGCAGATCAGGCTAGTCAGACTGATGGGGTGGTAGTTCCCGGGATCCAAGACTAACTTCCTGCTATTAAGTGAGAACATGGCAAAATTTCAAGCCCCCATAAGCCCTGAGAATACTGCGGCCTATACAGAAGTGTTTACAGAAACCCTGTACAAACATGTTAAGAGCTTCATAGAGGAATTTGTACCCACCAGGAAGAAGTACAAAATTGACTCAAAAAATAAGCCATCCTGGTGGAATCACAAAATCAATAGACTGTATAACAGAAGGAAGAAAATCATGGCAAAAATTATGAGGTGCAGCACCCAGTAGGATAAAAGCATTCTCATCAAACTAAGCAAACAACTCAGAGGACAAGTAAAGTCTACCAAAGCCAAATTTGAGGTCAAGTTGGCCTCCCAGGCCAAAGACAACCACAAGGCATTCTTTAGCTATGTCCACAACCTCAAAGGCAATACACAATTGTGTGAAGAGCTCAATGTAAATTGAGACACCTACAGTGAGCCAGAAGATATAAGCAAACCTACTGGCCAAAAAATTCAGCACCACTTTTGCCCCTCTCTCCCCCCAACCTTCCCTCAGGAAATGCCATCAAATATAACTCCCCCTGCTATCACTAGGGAACAGGTCCTTAATGCTATCTAAGGCCAAGAGCACTGCATCAATGGGCCCAGACAATGTCCCAGGATGCCTTCTAAATAGCATGTAACATGACCTATCAGGGCCTCTGGAATTGCTATTTAACTGTAGCCTCCAAATAGGCTTCTTGCCTCATGAATGGAGAAAAGCAACAGTCATCACTCTGCACAAAAGTGGGCCATCTACAGACCTTGGAAACTATAGACCCATAAGTCTCACTAGTCTTATATGCAAAGCCATGGAAATAATTATCATGGAAATGATCAATAATGATATATTAATCCTCCAAATAATGTACCCAGCTCAGGGCACACCATACCTACTCAGCCTGGTGTACTTCTTTCAGAAGGTTACCAAAGCAATGGATGAGGGCAAAATGGTTCACACTGCCTACTTTGACCTGGCCAAGGCATTTGACACAATACCTCACTCAGGTATTACTGACAAACTCAAGAGGTTAGGTACAAACCCATATTACCCAGTGGATAGCCAACTGGATCACAGACAGGACCAGGAAGTTAGAATTGAGGAGTCCAGCTCTACAAAGTCACCAATCACAAGTGGAGTTCCTCAGGGATCAGTCCTTAGACCAATCCTTTTTGACATTTACTTCTCTGAATTCAAGGTCAATGTCAATGGTCTCTGGCTGACTAAATTTGCAGATGATTGCAAATTACGAGCTGCTATTGAATCTCCCACTTACACAAATGTTCTCCAGGAAGCATTGACACAGGCAAACAACTGGTGTCAGAGCCATGGACTAAAACTAAATGCCAAGAAATGCATAATAGTATCCTTTGGAAAGTCATCCACCTACAGTAATCATCATATTGACAGCACACCCCTTAGAGTTAACCCAGTAGTCAGGGACATAGGGACACACCTGGACAGTAATCTAGCCTTTGACCATCACATGTCTACAGTAGTGAGAAATCATTCTATGTTGCTCAATTTATAAACAAGGGCATGGCATCTATGTCCAATGATGTCATTGTTCCACTGTATTTTGCATTCATTAGACATCACTGAGTATAATTCCCCCTTTGGTATGTAACTAACCAGACATATCCAATAAATGGAATGTCCACAGAGGTTTCTCACTAAAAGAATACATGGAGTAAGTAAAATGTCCTATGCAGACTGTCTCAAGGCCCTATCCCTGTATTCTGTTTCTTACAGGCTATTGAGGGGAGATCTATGCCTGGCATACTAGACATTGCCAGTCCCCACTCTGATGGACCTCCTGCATCTCCACAAAACAAACAGCATCAGAATTACCCCTTCTAAAGACTTAAACCTTGCCTGTGTTATAAATAGGACCTGCTGGAGAGATAGGTATATATTCCAGTGATCATCCCATCTTTGGAACAGGCCCCGCATCAATATGAAGTAGAGTTCCTCCCTAACCCAATTCAAGTGTAACTTGGACAACTGGATGGGGAATAGGAAATTCATACCTGGCTTGGCACCTACGTCTCTAATGGACACAGGCAACCTGTAAATGGTTCATCTCTGAGGCCCCTGCTTGTAAATGTTTCATCTCCCAAGCCCCTGCTTACACTTATCAAGGGTACCAGAACTCCTCAGAGATTTAGGATGCATGGCTAGGCTTAAAACAGCCATTGCTGTCATTAGCCTAGTAAACACCTATAAACCTATGAACCTAATGATACTGCAGAGCATCACCTGATCTGTCTAGACACCAGAACCTCGATTTGAATAATCTGAACACGTTTTATGATATTTCTAGTTTGAGCATGGACCTTGTTGTGTTATTTCTCAGTGGGGTTGTGTGTATTTCTCATGGGCATCAAGAGCATAATCTGCATCCCCCACTAGATGCCCTTGTGGAAAGTCACCCCCAGCAAATATTGTGTATAGCTCACAGGTATGCTATATATTTGAGTTGTGAAAACTGCCTCGGTTACCTGCACACACATTGTTGATGATCCATCAGCTATTACAGAAAACCTAACAGTTTATAAAGCGGTATCCTTTCTTGTTAATGTACTTCCTTCCCTGCTCACCAGGTGATGTGTTTATTTCTATCTGTGTGCAATCTATGGCCCAAAAAAATTCTGGGAAGTGTGCTAGTGCATAAAACACCTGTATGGTTGTGGCTTTCTGCTTTGGACTGCATGAAAAACACGTGTGATCCCTTTCATGTTATAGCATTACATTTTTAAAAATGATGTAATATTTCAGAGGCTGATGCATGTGACACCCCAATATATCCCCTGTGTCTGGAAAATAACAGTAGCTAGCACAGGTAATGCTACACATACCTTTGTTTTCACTGTGATGGGTTCTCCATGATTTCCCTGATGCCTGAGGTAGGGGTAGCAGTTGCATAATTTTTCTACTGTTTCCCTGTCCACCCTATGTCACTCAGCAATTTCTGTGTTATGCAGTCCATGATAAGTCAAATGAGGTCTCAACACCCTTCTTCTTCTTGTCTGAGGTCTGGCACCAGCATCTGCACCCTGATTTAAAGTCTGTTGTACATACAGGATACTGATAGCAGTGGCAGCCCATAACATGATTTTTCATTGTGTTTTGGAGTTCATGGCAAAAGTGAGCACTGAATGTACACAATTGCTTTATGGCTTCCCTAACAGCTCCACCATATGGGACTGGTTAATAAGCATGTCATTCAGCTGTTTACAATTATGTTCATTAGCATTTCCTGCCAATTCCCTTTGTTTTGAGGCTCTACACTATGAACAGAAATGTTTAATGAATGCCAAACAGTGTGTTATCATGTGAGTGGCACACCTGATCACATACACAATAGCAGCAGTTAATAAAGCTGTTAATGAATAAAGCCCCCTGTTAGAGATATATTCAGATGGCTGCACAACTTGTCTATGGAACTACAAACATCACATCACAATTTCTTGGCTGAAATTTTACAAAACTGACAGCCTAAATACACAAATAGAAGTACTTCAGAATGTACCATTTACAGGCAAACACAACATGCAATACCAATCAATAAAATGTGTTTTTGCATGAGGCAAGTCTGTTGGGGGGATTCTCCCAAAGCCTCTTGCTTTACTATGTTCATTCTAAGGAGGCTACACCTGAGACAAGGAGAGAGAGAGGGAGAGAGAGAGTGAGAGATACTGTTAACAGATATAAACAAAACACCCATTCTCTATGTATGATCCCTCCTTCTCCACAAAGCTGCAGCCTTAGAGAACACAAAATACACACCGAGTATAAACACAAGGTTTAAATATGAATTGAGCCTAATAAACATATGAGCGAACAGAACCTCAAAGCAGTGAAGCTCAGGTAAGAGCAACCTGAACAGTTCAGCATCAAGCAGCAGATATACACTCAGATATCTCTTTATTTTTTGCACACACACACACACACACACACACACACACACACACACACACACACACACACACACACACACACACACACACACGTATATCTATCTATCTACAAAATGTATATACATAGATAGATATACATATACAAACACACACATATAAACATATAAGAACTCAATAAAAATATATAAAAATTATACTTTTCTATGAGCACACATATATGCTCAAGCTGTGCATGTGTGTGTGTGTGTGTGTGTGTATATATAAGCTTGACATTGTATTTTAGAAATGTTCATTCCGTTTCAAGTTATTTATATATGTCTGTTACTAAATGCTGATATTATTTTCCTTCCAAGGTCTCCATCAAAATTGGGCTTCAACCCAGCAAAACATAAAAAATAGGTAAATAAATAAATAAATATAATCACTGTGTAGTACCATCCAAGATGTTGTTAACGTCAACATCTGTTTTGTTGATGCGCTTTGGTCGACAAGACTAATGGTCTATAACTGTGCAAAGTCAGTACATTACCAAGATTGCAGAATTTTCCCATTTCCTCAGTATTGTGTGATCTTGGCGACAGAATATATAATTATCTGGGGATGTGGGGAGGTGCAGGGCGGCTTGCCCCTACAAAAAATAATGATCTGTCAGCATACAAGTAATGTGTCAACCTTTTCTCAATACCTTTGTATCAATATTGACAACACTGACATTTTGGTATTTAGGTTAAAGTATATCTTTGTATCTGTACAAATATATTTGTGTGTGTGGAGGGAATAACAAGTTTGATTTTCAAACCAAAAGAAAGTAAAGCGGTATCCTTTCTTGTTAATGTACTTCCTTCCCTGCTCACCAGGTGATGTGTTTATTTCTATCTGTGTGCAATCTATGGCCCAAAAAAATTCTGGGAAGTGTGCTAGTGCATAAAACACCTGTATGGTTGTGGCTTTCTGCTTTGGACTGCATGAAAAACACGTGTGATCCCTTTCATGTTATAGCATTACATTTTTAAAAATGATGTAATATTTCAGAGGCTGATGCATGTGACACCCCAATATATCCCCTGTGTCTGGAAAATAACAGTAGCTAGCACAGGTAATGCTACACATACCTTTGTTTTCACTGTGATGGGTTCTCCATGATTTCCCTGATGCCTGAGGTAGGGGTAGCAGTTGCATAATTTTTCTACTGTTTCCCTGTCCACCCTATGTCACTCAGCAATTTCTGTGTTATGCAGTCCATGATAAGTCAAATGAGGTCTCAACACCCTTCTTCTTCTTGTCTGAGGTCTGGCACCAGCATCTGCACCCTGATTTAAAGTCTGTTGTACATACAGGATACTGATAGCAGTGGCAGCCCATAACATGATTTTTTCATTGTGTTTTGGAGTTCATGGCAAAAGTGAGCACTGAATGTACACAATTGCTTTATGGCTTCCCTAACAGCTCCACCATATGGGACTGGTTAATAAGCATGTCATTCAGCTGTTTACAATTATGTTCATTAGCATTTCCTGCCAATTCCCTTTGTTTTGAGGCTCTACACTATGAACAGAAATGTTTAATGAATGCCAAACAGTGTGTTATCATGTGAGTGGCACACCTGATCACATACACAATAGCAGCAGTTAATAAAGCTGTTAATGAATAAAGCCCCCTGTTAGAGATATATTCAGATGGCTGCACAACTTGTCTATGGAACTACAAACATCACATCACAATTTCTTGGCTGAAATTTTACAAAACTGACAGCCTAAATACACAAATAGAAGTACTTCAGAATGTACCATTTACAGGCAAACACAACATGCAATACCAATCAATAAAATGTGTTTTTGCATGAGGCAAGTCTGTTGGGGGGATTCTCCCAAAGCCTCTTGCTTTACTATGTTCATTCTAAGGAGGCTACACCTGAGACAAGGAGAGAGAGAGAGAGAGGGAGAGAGAGAGTGAGAGATACTGTTAACAGATATAAACAAAACACCCATTCTCTATGTATGATTCCCTCCTTCTCCACAAAGCTGCAGCCTTAGAGAACACAAAATACACACCGAGTATAAACACAAGGTTTAAATATGAATTGAGCCTAATAAACATATGAGCGAACAGAACCTCAAAGCAGTGAAGCTCAGGTAAGAGCAACCTGAACAGTTCAGCATCAGGCAGCAGATATACACTCAGATATCTCTTTATTTTTTGCACACACACACACACACACACACACACACACACACACACACACACACACACACACACACACACACACACGTATATCTATCTATCTACAAAATGTATATACATAGATAGATATACATATACAAACACACACATATAAACATATAAGAACTCAATAAAAATATATAAAAATTATACTTTTCTATGAGCACACATATATGCTCAAGCTGTGCATGTGTGTGTGTGTGTGTGTGTATATATAAGCTTGACATTGTATTTTAGAAATGTTCATTCCGTTTCAAGTTATTTATATATGTCTGTTACTAAATGCTGATATTATTTTCCTTCCAAGGTCTCCATCAAAATTGGGCTTCAACCCAGCAAAACATAAAAAATAGGTAAATAAATAAATAAATATAATCACTGTGTAGTACCATCCAAGATGTTGTTAACGTCAACATCTGTTTTGTTGATGCGCTTTGGTCGACAAGACTAATGGTCTATAACTGTGCAAAGTCAGTACATTACCAAGATTGCAGAATTTTCCCATTTCCTCAGTATTGTGTGATCTTGGCGACAGAATATATAATTATCTGGGGATGTGGGGAGGTGCAGGGCGGCTTGCCCCTACAAAAAATAATGATCTGTCAGCATACAAGTAATGTGTCAACCTTTTCTCAATACCTTTGTATCAATATTGACAACACTGACATTTTGGTATTTAGGTTAAAGTATATCTTTGTATCTGTACAAATATATTTGTGTGTGTGGAGGGAATAACAAGTTTGATTTTCAAACCAAAAGAAAGTAACAGATGATCCATGACCATATAGTCAAGACTGATTAAATGGGCATTGTTTCAGCAAAAAAAAAAAAAATATATATATATATATAGAAAAATACAAGTTCATAGTGACAACACAACAAAAATGTGAGGTTTACCAAAGTGACATTTTTTTCATTTTAGTAGCTCATTTAAAAACACTGTTCTACACAGTCTCAACCCCAACATGGGTGATATATTTTACCACATCTGATGAATTTTATTCACAAAGGAAACCTAAGTGGATACATTTTACCAATGCCAGGTAAATGCTGCATTGTTCTGATTTGGGTCAACATCATTTCTATTATCATCATCTGATGTTACTTAAAAGGACTCATTGCTAATTATTAGGCATGTAGTCCAGGAAGCTAAATTCCCAATTGCTCCAAATCACTGTATGGTTGAGTGACTTGTTCAAGGGCATATACTAGGCAAATGAAGGTAGAATGATTCAAACCTTGTGCCCTTGATGCAGGAAGCATCTCAGTGATAGCTAGAGCTTTCTTCACTAACTGCCAGACTGATTATTGCAGTTACTTATTGATGTTTATTTATCTTCCATTTCTAAAGCTTGTGAGATGCAGAGGTGCTTTCATATTTATGTGAATGCAAGCATTCTGTTGCACACTGATGTGCATGCAATGCGTCAATGCAACACGGTTAATACCACTGACATTATGCCACTAAAACATTATCCTTGTTGCATTGTTTAACTTTTTACATTTTTCTGAAGGAACTTAATAGGTGGTAAGTTCAAAATGATTTAGCTATGTGCTGACAAATCTTTTTATAGTGGAAATGTTTTCCTACCACTTTTGCTACAACTAAAAAAAAAGTGGTTAGCTAGTTAGATTTGGACTTTGCTACCTCTTTAATAAGTGTTGTAGTGTACTAGATAAGCCCTCCTTACAAAGATTTCCAAGATATAAGCCATCCCTTTTCAAAACTTTATCTAAATAATCTATTTAGTTTTGAAATATTCTCACTTGTTCCGCTGTGGCAACCAAAATGATAAGCCGAAAGAAGAAGAAGTTTTGAAGCACTCTTCCTTTCTACATGGACAGTGTTTGAAAATGAAATGGATCTACCTAAAATTACAAACACAGTCTTGGGTCAAGCTGTTCAACTCAGTTACTGAAGGAAAAATTCTTTCCCTGAGATTCAGCAAGCAGCCGTGCAGGAATAAGTTATTCCTGCACAGCAGGGACCATTCCTGTTCAGCACGGCAGTGTGCCATGCATATGTATGAATGCACACTCCCATGCTGTAAAACAGACATGGTTCCATGCACGAGCACAGGGGGTGTGTCTGAGAGCAGAGCTCTCACAATATACATGCTCCCTGCACTCCAGAATTGCCTTTCTGCAATTTAAAACAAGTAAGAATGCTTGTAACAGCCCCAGCCCATCAGGATAACAAATCTGATCAAAGCCATAACGGATAATCGTCCCTACCAAGACAAATGTGGCTAGAATAAAACATGTAGCATAAGCACATAGCGCATACCTCCCAACCTGTCAGATTAAGGAATGTGGACAAAGCCAAAAAGGACAATCGTCCCAGAAAGCAGAAAGTTGGTAGAATAACAGGTTCAGCATTAGCATAGATATTCTGAAGGGTACAAATAAAATAACACAACAAATACATTTTTTTAAACATGCAATGAAGTTTAAGTGTAGCTGCATGGGTGTGCCCATTGCTTAGCTATGCTTAGTCCCGCTTAGTCCAACTTAAACAGCACAAGAAGTTAAATAGCAAGAGACATCTAGCATAAGCAGTATTGCAATAGTGTAGTGGTTAGTGTACGTTTTGCAAGCAGCCATTCCCAGTTAGATCCCCACTGTAAACAGTTTACATTTTACATGTGAAATCAGTAGATAAACATTTTTTTTATAATTAGCTACTAAATAACATATATTTGTTAACCAGAGTACTGTAGTAGGTCCAGATGTGAGGTGTCAGTTTAATAAAGTTGTGAAACCCCCATATAAACACAACAGCCCCATACAGTATAGTCACACATGAAATAAATGCAATGTAAGCACATTGGGGGATGTCAGGGACAGTAAACAAATTTATAATATGCAATGAATGAAGAATCAATCCCATACAGCAGATTGTCTATAAAATAAAAAATAAGCAATGCTAAGCATTGCACAGCTCTGCTTACCAGGTGTAAGCATTGTGTAAATATGAAAGCTAAGCAATGAGTAGCCCAGCTAAATGCAATTGGTAAACAGTGCTGAACCTGCCCCTTTAAGCACTGCTAACCTTAGCTAAGTCGGTTTGCCCGTAACTTAGCTTAGCTCAGCATATTCAAAACCATCCAATCATGGCAAAGGCAGGAAATCAGTCGTATTTAAACCCCACAGGTGGGAATACAGCTCATAACTGGTTGCAGCTTCCCACTGTAGGCAGTATGGCAGGAGTTGGTGAGGGCATGTGCTTCAGTGAGCAGCGCTGGGGCATATAAGAGTCCAAGGTCATGGTAGGACTCCTGGTACAAAACCATGATGAGAGACTGCTGCAGGGCCAGTACCAGGGCTCACAATATAAAATGTTAGCCTGGGACTGTCTCACCCATGATCTCACCAGTGCCGCTGGTATGCCTTGGACTGTTCAGCAGGTCCAGCAACACTATGCCGACTTGAAGTGGAGAAAGAGGGAGCTCTTGGATGAGAGGGTCCAAGAAGCAAGGCAGAGGGGTGATGTCCCAGCAGTGTGTAATTAGTCATACCAGTAACTGTTTACTAATGTCCAGCCTGCATATGTGATAGATAGGTATGCCTAAATATCTGTCTATTTCCCTTACAGATGCAGCTGAGCAGGCTGTGAATCAGGAAGCCCATGCTATTACGTTGCAAAGGCTGCATCACGAGGCTGGTGAGTAACAATCCTGCTTGTAGTAGTCATACCAAATAAATATAAAGTAGTAGAAAGTCACCTGGCAGTATAAAGACTATGTATGGGTTGCACTGAATAAACCAGACAATATGACACTTATAGTCCCAAACAGGTCATATTTAAATAAAACTGTAACTTCCCGGCAATAAAGGTCTAAATCCTGGACTGGTTGTGTTTACTCTGGTATTATATGGCGTTTAGTGTTGCATTCTTGGAATAGTAATGCTGTGTTAACCACTGTTACCCACAATGTGCTACATAAAAGAAATGTCTAGGAATGTCTGTATAAGACTGTTGTAAGTACAAGATCATACTATATAACCAAGAGACACTTAGTCAGAAAGCACTAATGAGCTAGACAGCAATATCCAAATAGCACACTCTGATGAAACTTAATTTTTTGTATTTTTAGCAGACACAGCCATGGTTCGAATCCTGGGAGTGGTAGTAAGCTGTATGCATAATTATACCTCTCAACTGTACAGATTTTTGCAGAATGTCCAGATAATTTTCTCATATTTCTGCCTGTTCCTCTGCCCCCTTGGCAAATCAGTGGGATGATCTCAGAACTGTTGTCACTAAATAATAACATACATTTGATTTTCAGTCCACAAGACCTTCAGAAAATGTATATTAAAACAAATCCTGTCACTCTAGCAACTCTCCACGTTTATGAGAACAGTATTCAAAATATGTCCCTATTTGTACCCCCACTTTGTCAAGCTTTGCCCAGAGGGTTTGCATTAAGAGATTGAGAGGTATGTGCATAATATTGACTAGGAATCTGGGAATATGTGTAGAAACAGTAAGGTAATGTTAACAAACATTCCCCCACAGGTCTGTCAGATAAGAAAACTGTAACTGCCTGGCAATAAAGATTTAAATCCTGGACTGGTAGTGTTTACTCTGGTATTGTATGACTTGACATGTAACATTCACTAGCATCTGATATCAGAATAGCACTGTTGTCTCAACCACTGTTTCTCACACTGTACTGCATAAAAATATGTCTAGGAATGTCTGTATAAGATTGCTGTAATTACAAGGTCAGATTGTACAACCAAGGGAGACATAGACAGAAAACAGCAAAGGAATAGACAACAATATCCAAATAGTACACTCTGATGAAACTTAAATTGTTGTATTTTTAGCAGACACATCCATGGTTCGAATCCTGGGAGTGGTAGTAAGCTGTATGAATAATCATACCTCTCAAATATACAGATGTTTGCAGAATGTCCAGATAATTGGCTCATATTTTCCACCTGTTCCTCTGTCCCCCTGGTAAATCAGTGGGATGATCTCAAAAATGTAGTCACTAAATAATGACATACATTTGACTTTCAGACCTCAAAACCTTCAGGAAATGTATATTAAAACAAATACTGTTACTCTAACAACTCTCCAAGTTTATGAGAACAATATTCAAAATATGTTCCTATTGTAGTCCCATGTTGTCAAGCTTTGTCCAGAGTGTGTGCATTAAGAGACTAAAAATTATGTGCATAATATTAACTCAAAATCTGGGAATATGTGTAGAAACCATCAGGTAGTGTTAACAAACATTCCCTCCACAGATCTACCAGGTAAGAGATGTAGAATTTAGCTATAAGACAGTTGAAGTATACACTGTGTACAAACATACCACTGCCCAAACAAAGGCCATACATTATTGCAATAATACTGTAGAGTAAAGATTAGAGCAATGATCATTAAAGTTGTGAGTACTGCAAGGATATATAAGTTGTTAATTGACATCTCTATCTCCCCCCACAACATATCTGCAACAATAATCTAAACACACAAATCAATGGGTATGTTTGCACCAAACCTACTGTTGGGACATATGTCCTATTGTTCAACAAATATTGAAATGTGTCTATTAATGTTCCATGTTGAAATACTATCATTGGTGACCTGTTGCTATCAATGTAAATTGCATGCTGTTGTAATGGCCACTGTGGTTCCATATATGCATGTGTTCTGTTTGCTATGCAACTGTTCCAAATCTGGTGTATTGGGTTAATGGGAATATCTATGCATGTTGTTATAACTAATCATGGATTGTGTTGACTATTACTAACCCACATATGTCCTAAAACTGCAACACTATAGTACGTTTGGGAAGGCCAGTACCAGTGGACCCACCTCTCTCACCTCATCTGGCCATGGCACCGGGCCTCAGCACATATGGGACCCACCCTGGGACCTCCTCTTTCCCTGGGCCTGCACCACCTTTGGGTGGAACTGCCTCAGGAGATGGGGTTTGTTCCCTCCCTGGAAGCAGTCTCTGACAGGTTCCTGTCACTCGAAGTCAGGTCCTGGGAGTGGTGCATAGCAAGCTCCAAAGGGAGTTTGGAGATCTGCTATGCCAGCTTGAGGGCCGTGTGATGTATTTAGAAGGTCAGCCTGCCCCTCCTGCTCAGCCCCCAGAACAGCCATCTTCAGGGCTGTGAAGGTGCAGTTGTGACTGCCCATGGGTGGGGACCTTAGTCCCACTGTTTCTATTAGGAGGCTCATGGGCTTCTGATTTCCAAACACATCTCCTCATCCAAGGTGTTTACCTCCAACATGTGTCATATACCACCCCTGTATGCTGTCTAGTATGTCTTATCTGCCTTCCTACCCAACCTACCTCCCCAAATATACCAACTATCCTTCCCCAACATCCCACTCTCACCTTAAAAAAAGGGGCAATCTGTTTCCAAAAAAAAATTTCACCCCATACATAGCTGTCCATTTCACACATGTGTCCACTGGAAACATGTAATCTGGTCTAATTGGCTTCACAACACATCCATATCTGTCTCCAAATTCAGTATATATGCACAGCTGTTGCTGTAGAAGAAATAGACAGCTATGGACCTTCATCACACTTGTCCTGCACATCCCAAGCTACTTTCCCTATTGTCTTTAACTCTTTGCGCCCCCTTTTTCACTACTTTCCTATCACCCCTTTTTTCTTTTTTTTTAAAGAAATTAGTGCAGGGGTAAGTGGGAGTAAGCAGTTTTAAGCAGTAGTAAGTGGGTTTAAGCCTGTTTGTGTAGTACTAAGCAGTGCCTACACAGATAAATCACATTCAGGCTAACTGCCTGTAAGCATATTTAACTGGAAGTTAGCATTGTTTACTGCCGTGCAAACCCGTGCAAACCCTGTTTACAACTGCTTAAAAATGCCTTAATCACTCTGTATCCAACAGCCCTTGTTCTGCCCAGCAACAAAATAATGAACTCTTGCAAGTCTCAAACCCAGAACCGTGCACACTATAGATGCTGCAAGTCACCACTAAGCCATTTGAGTTGTAGATAAACTTGATGTTTTCTCAAACATATCATGCAGCACAGTCATTCAACAGTAGGTAAAATGTATTTATATATGTATATATGTGTAGACATACATGTATATATATATATATATATATATATATATATATATATATATATATATATATATATATTGCATTCAGACATCGGATCCACACTCTAAACCCCTCACTGCAAAACATCTGACCAAAGGCACTGTTAATGGGGGTGAAAGGGCCCATCATAGGGATCTCTTGTAATCATTGCCATTATCCCTTTTTCCACAGCTGAACTGATCTGCCTTGCAAGAGAATAACCAGCACTTTCAAGTCTTGAACCAAGGACCCTACACAACATAGCCACAACAAGTTACCAGTAAGCCATCTCAGCTGTAAGATGCTGGGATGGTTTCTCTAACATATCATGCAGAACAGTCAGTATACCATAGGGAATGTACAATGTGGAATCACTAAACATTCACACACACACATATATACATATACATGTATATATATATATATATATATATATATATATATATATATATACAAATATATATATATATATACACACATATAAATATATATATATATATATATATATATATATATATATATATATATATATATATATATATATATATATATATATATATACATACACACATATAAATATATAATTGCATATATATATATATATATATATATATATATATATAGAGAGAGAGAGAGAGAGAGAGAAAGAGAGAGAGAGAGAGTATATATAGAGGGTGCACAGCATCTCAAACAGCCATTATTTCTACAGTTGCCACCTTTTCAAATGGCCAGTGTCTGTTTCTTTCCTACAAATGAGAATTATTTCATGAAACATATACCCACACACAATGCAAAGGACAGGACACCACACACAGTTTGCATACATAGAAATGTTTATTTGTGTACTATTTCAGTTGCTTATGCTATTTCTTACAGCATTTAGGTGTTTGAAATACATAATAACTGATTAATGCAACTCTCAAACAACACACATGATACAGTAATCTGCAAAACATAACATACTTTGCTGTCTAGGCTAAAGCCTTCAAGTAGAACAACAGTAAAAAAACACACTTGCCTTGAAGATAAGAATCAATCAACAATTACAGATGTAGTTCAATAGCCTCCCATAGGGGGAAAGTATTAGTTGTCACAATGTAAATGTATCTGTTACATAACAATGCTTAACTTAAAATGTCACTATCATACTGACAAACAGAACTGTGTGTAAGACAATATGCTGTAGCCCACCACTGTTCCCATGGTGAAATATATGAAAATGTGCAATCATATACCATAATGTTTCTTACTACTGATATCCCTCACATATTGTAACAGCCTATGTTAAAAACATTTAATACCCTTGCCCCATAAAATGTCTTACAAGGGCATATAACAGTGTTCTCCATACACTGACCTCTAGACTGTACAGAGTCACACATGTTTTGTATAGCTGTTGCCCTCATATATATGGACACTACCCCACAATTTGTGTGGGAGTCCACATCGTCACTGGAATGATAGCAGGAATGTCAGCACTAAATAATGATAGACCATACCTATCAAGCTCTTACTGCATGACAGATGGACAAAGCCTGGTATATAGGCAGAGGACAGAGGCTGAAACACAGGGCCATATTTGAAATATTGCTGTTATATACTGTGAAAGTTACTGGTGTTACAGGATTGGTTGCAACACACCCTTACTCAGGAATATGAAGTCAGAAACACAAATGGATGTTGCCATGTACTGATAGCAATCAACAGAGAGAATGCCACTGATATGTCAGGGACAAGACCCGTTTGAGGAAGACAAAACATAACAGACAATCCTCTGGCCATCATGTGGATTGACGCACAGTTGAGAGCTATGCAGACAGACTGCATTCCATGCAAAACTAGCATGTACACACAAACCCTGTAATACTAGCAGTATTAAATGCATATAACAGAAATATTCACACACTGTCTCTCGGTCTGCAACCTTATACAAAGATGTAGTTGGCCTGTGCCCACAAATCCTGTTGTAAGAGGTATTGCTACCTGCTGTCTATACCAATGCTGCTCACACACAGGAAGGATGTTTTCCATACAGGAAAGGTTAAGGGAAAACGCCCCCATGATGTAGTCATTTATTAGTAGTGGGTTGCTATTACATTGGCTAAAGGAAGAATCGACTGTAGTACTTGGTCTGTAATAATGAAATAGATGATTTTGAAAGATTTATATGTGCCATATAGACTTGCTGTAATGATGTCCTGCTGAACAACTGCTATGGATATAGCATCTGACCCTGTGGGCAGTGGGCCATACCTGACAACTGTGCAGATCTGCATATAATGTGAAGATTTAAGTCATCATAGTGTTTGTGCTATGCCTCTAAACATCTATATTAGTCTGGCAAATAGCTGAAGGTGGAAGCAATGATGCCATGACAGACACATGAGTTTCAGACCTCACCACCTTCAGAACAGTCATGGTAATGTGAAATGTATCATGCGCAAACTTCATAGGTTTGTAATAGGCATATCTATGATCTGTCCCTATATATCCCCCTAATGTTAACCTCGGTCCACATGTCATGTTCTATTTTGTAGCAAGACAGAACAGTTCAGCTGTGGAGGAAGGAAGTTCAGGGTGTGAATACAATGTCAGAATGCACTCCATATATATATACATAGCTATATATAAATATATATATATATATATATATATATATATATATATATATATATATATATATATATATATATATATATATATATATATATACATGTATGCCTACATATATATATATATATATATATATATATATATATATATATATGTATATATATATAAATACATTTTCCCTACAGTTGAATGAGTGTGCTGCATGAGATGTTTGAGAAAACATCACATATGTCTATAGCTCAGTTGGCTTAGTGGTAAATTACTGTGGCTATGGTGTGCAGGGTCCTGGGTTTGAGACTTGCAAGGGCTGATTCTTTTGTTGCTGGGCAGAACAATGGCTGTTGGCTACAGAGTGATTAAGGCACTTTTAAGCAGTTGTAAATGGGTGCAAAATGAACAGTTATATATGGTGCGAAATTTTATTTTGGGAACAGATTGCTCTTTTTTTAAGGTGAGAGTGGGATGTTGGGAAAGGATAGTAGGTATATTTGGGGAGGTAGGTTGGGTCGGAAGACAGACAACACAGCATACAGGGTGGTATATGATACATGTGGGGGGGTAAACACCTTGGACAGGGAGGGATGTTTGGAAATCGGAAGCCCATGAGCCCCCAAATAGAAACAGGTGGACTAAGGTCCCCACCAATGGGCAGTCAGCACTGCACCTTCACAGCCTCGAAGGTGGCTGTGCTGGGGGCTGAGCAGGAGGGGCAGGCTGACCCTCTAATTGCCCTCAAGCTGGCATAGGAGATCTCCCACTTCTCTGCGGAGCTCCATACACACCAGACCCCAGACCTGACTTCATTTGACAGGATCATATCAACTCCCACTCCCAGGAGGGGGACAAGTCCCATCCTCTGAGTCGGTTCCCACCTGAAGGTGGTGCAGGACCAGTGGATGAGGAGGTCCCGGGGTGGGTCCCAGACATGCTGAGGTCCAGTGCCCTGGCCGGATGAGGTGGGAGAGGTGGGTCCACTGGGGATGGCCTTCACAAACATGCTATGGTGTTGCAGTTTTAGAAGATATGTGGTTTAGTAATAATTAACACAATACAGGATTAGTTATAACAGGATGCATAGATATTCCCATTAACTCAAAACACCATATTTGGAACAGTTGCATAGCAACAGAACACATGCATATATGGAACCACAGTGGCCATTAAAACAGCATGCAGGTTACATTGATAGCAACAGACCACCAATGATAGTGCTTCAACATGGAACATGAATAGAAACACATTTCAATATTTGTTGAACAACAGGACATACATCCCAACAGTAGGTTTAGTGTAAACATACCCATTAATTTGTGTGTTTAGATTATTATTGCAGATATGGTGGGGGGGGGGGATATCAATTAACAACTTTTATATCCTTGCAGTATGAGGTCCTCTGACCTTTTTTCCTGTTTATGTCTTCCACGGTACAATGTCCCGGGAACAGCTCCCTGCATATACACCCCAGGAAAATTATGTCATTATAAACTTCATCATACTACATCATGGCACACTATTTGGCTGCAGGGCCCATCATCTGCAGGACAGGACCACCCTGTGGAATGAGCTAGTCCACAGGGTAAATGATGTCGGCCTGCATAACCGCAGTTATGAGCAGTGTGGTGCACCAATCTGATCTGCCATGCCCATTAGTGTGCTGCTGCAGTTAGGAGGGAACAGCTAGCCACAGGTGGGGGTCATGCCATCCAGCCCCCACTGACTCATGCTGAGGAGCTCCTCACCAGCCTTGGGCCACCTGCCCACCAGCCTAGCCATGAACCTGAAGATAGCATTGTGGAGGTGGGTGCCACCCACACAATGGATGAGGAGCATGCAGGTAAGGTCACAGGGCATATTAGTAGACCACTGTTGCTTATCCATCTTCATCTGTAAAGTATCTACATGGATGTCAGATAACATAGTATGTTGCTGCAGTGTATTAATGAACAGATGTGCATTATCTCTAGTATTGTGGGTTTGTACTGTTGATGTACTGAAATGCTGCTCCCACCCTGTACCAAGCCACAGGTGTGGCTACATTATGTCTCTCACACAACTATGAAGGTCTCTCTGGTATACAAGTGAGGCAGCTGCCTGTAGCTGGTGAGTATGGAGTTGTTTTGTTCAGGTTTGCCAATACATCGGCCATGTAATGGCCATGGTATTTGTCATGCACACATTTAACACACCTACCAATAATGCATGCTGCATATGTTCACTTATTGTTGCTGTTAACTGCACTGCATCACAGTGGTCACCATGGTGACATATCTGAAGGGTATGTAACAGTCCTGCAGTACTCCTAATAACCTGTCAGTGCAAGATGTGTGGACAGAGATGAACATATTATTGGGACAAATGGCCTACAGTAGGGACATGTCTGAAACATTACCCTTATACAGTGGCTACAACAGTGTATACACCACTATTACAATGGCAACTGTTCCTTATCTAAAGAACGGCAAACACAATACCACATTCCACACCTTTTGCAACCTGTAATGTGATCCTAACATGAGCAATGAATGTGTAATATGGAATCCTATGTTTGGACAGCAAATATGGTGAATACATACCTTAACAAACACTGGAAGCATATGTGTGCACACACTCCAAATATATTGTGTAAGCAGCTTTTGAGGTACTGACAGCATTCACTCTTCTTGAGTACACACCTTCCACCAAGTACAGGGCCTCAATGTCACACCAAGTAATGGTCTGCTGCCCAAGAAGTATGTCCATGATATTTGCCCACTCACCTGCAACAGAGGCAGCATTGGCTTGCACACATCTTATACACCATGGAATGGATCACATATCTGAAAGGTAGCACTCAGGAGTGGGAGAAGTAGCCTTACCTCACCATTGCATATATCATGGCAAGCAGTGGAGACAGTCACGTATGTGTGCATGAAGTATGGGACAACATAAATGTAGAAAATAAACAGATGTCCACCCAAGACAGATGATAACACATGTTGCAAACTAGTCATGGAAGCTGCCCAGAAACATGCAGCAACACTGAGGGACTTGCAGGGATATCTAACAAGTACAGCCTGTGCAGTACCTGTGTCAACAATTGCCTGGAATCTGCATAAGTGTAGCCTATGGGCTAGGGTAATCAGATAGAAGAGTTGTTCCACAGGAAACATCATCCAGGGCTCTCTGCAGGTAGCATATGCATAACATCAAGTCTCCCAAAGGCATGTGCTGCAATGTGTAATGGTGTACTGAGACCAAGGCTGAAACCTGCAGACAGTATTAATAAGGATACATGTGGTGCACATGCAACACCTCACTCTACCTCAGGCCCAGCATCCCCATTTTTACCTTGCTGGTGCCAGTGTACACATTTAGGTTTGCTGTTCATTAGCAGGAACTAGGCTGGTAGACATAGCATTCTAAATTTGGAACACTGCAAAATGACACTCATGTGTGGCCCATAGTTGTCAAGCATCTGCAATAAGGCTGAGGATGGGAAGGGTGCCATCCTGAAACACAACAGTGAACTAACGCATACATCCAAAGCTCACTAAGAATGGCTGTATCTGAACACATTTGTGAATTGTGCCAGACATAACCCTGACTCCACAGCAATAGTGAAGGCACTGTGTGACCTCCATGGGCTGTGCACATGAGCTGAGCTGGCAATCCAGCAGAGTTGGGAGACATTTGTAGGGTGGATGACCAAATAATGGCAAGAGAAGATGGGCCATGCTAGTATACTCCTTCCAGGAATAGTGACTGCTGTAGTTTACTTAGCAGGTGCTGCAACAAACCATTGTGTTAAGGATGTGCACACTTATGCGACCCACATATTGTATGCATCTCATTCAGCATCTGCATGACTAACACATTTGTTTGATACTGCATTTGATTGCACAGGTCATATGTCACGTATCAGGTGTGTGTAATGTTAACATATGCAGTATTGTGGCCCCATTGCATATCATGGAAGAGGTTAGCATGTCAACAAGGGTGTGTACACTCCTCATATCCACATTAAGCTTTGAAGGTTGTCAGTGTAATTGGATTTTATTGCTCATACATGCACTGAGATCAGGCAATAACTATTGACATCAGTCCTCATATCATCCCAGGTATGTGTCAAACAAACTCATAGGGGCTGTGAGCAACAGAGGAAACATAAGTGCCACACATATACACTTTCAGAAATGGTGTGTACACTCATGAGTTATGGTGCACAGTACATGCCAGGGTGCTATGCAGGTGCATAGCAATACTATGTACATGGGTGCAGTGTGTTCCAGGGGAAGGAACATCAGCTACTAACACAACTCATGCATCACAGAGATGTATAATTTTCTTAAGGGCTGATTATAGCTGCAGTGCATGCTGTTGAGTGCCATATATCATGCATGTTGACTGTTGGGTAATGAGAGGTCTGTGTAATATATTTGTGCCACCTCACCTGTAAGTGTGTGTGTGTGTGTGTGTGTGTGTGTGTGTGTGTGTGTGTGTGTGTGTGTGTGTGTGTGTGTGAGAGTGAGAGTGTAGAGGTAACCAATAACATACAGGTCTTAAATTACATTTTGTGTTTTCCCCTCACAGGTGGTGAGGTGGGTAAGGGTCCCTCCTACAGGCAAACTGATGTTAGTGCCCATACAGACTCTGACAATGATGATAGGTATGGTGAGGCACAGGCAGGGTTGTCAGTGGCTGAAGCTGTGCCATGTGTTGACATCCCACTTTTATCCACCCCATACCCGCACACAGTCATAATGCCCATACATAACCCATCACCAGTGGCCTTAGATGATGGACAGTTGGCGGGTGGTGGCATGGGACAGGACAGTGTGAGGACTATGCCAAGTGTGTCTGTACACAGCAGCCACAGCCAGATGACTGGCGAGGTACCACAAAGGCAGATGTATAGGGGTGCTTGTAGGAGGGCTGCTGGCCATGATGGCCCTGGCAGAAATGCCACAGCAGGTGGCATCAGACACATGTTTTGGGTCATCATGGAGGCACAGGCACGTATAGAATGTTACACCAGACAGAGTCTGAGGCTCCAGAGGACTACTCATTCTGCTGTACTTAACAACATCAGTGATTTTGCAGGTGCCCACCGTTGTTTTTCAGAGGTCCTGGATAGACAGTTGGGTGAGATGGTGGGAATCCTCGACTGTGTGGTGTATGTGTTAGAGCATATGTTGGGAGTAGGGCATCAGCCACGTGGATGTAGGTCAGCAACACCAACAGGTGGAGGTCTACGTGGATGTGCAACAAGTCACAGCCACTCCCATAGTAGCAGTACTAGCACCAGCACTGCAGGGGGGATGCTGTCCACACCACAATGCAGCAGGTCATGTGCATGTGGTCCTGGGTGGTCTCAACAGGGACATGGATCCGGCGGACAATTGCCATCATCAGGGGAGAGTAACATACCTGGGCTTCTACCTGGTAGTGCCCATGGAACCCCTGGCAGGCACAGCTCCTGTGTCCATGGCTAGACATGGTGAACTGTACAGCCTGCCAAGTACGGTCTGCAGCTGTCCAACAAACCCCTTTATAGGGCAGCCACATGGTAGAACTGTGTGCATATATGCACACACACACACACACACACACACACACACACACACACACACACACACACACACACACACACACACATCACCAACACAGCTAGGGCACCCCCATACCTACACACACCAGATCTGCACAGCCCAATTGATAAAGAAACCCCTAGCACACACATGATGTCAACCAAATGGCTCAGCCTATGTCTCTGGCAAACCCACAACACATCCTGTGCATATGATGATACCTGTGCCACATCCCTGTCATTCATACGATCAATGCAGGGACATGCAAATATGGTTCTGATGCACAGGGTGAATGTACTAAGGTTTAGCAATGTAATGCTGTTTAACATGCTTTCAGCTGGAATGTTTAATGCTTGCATGTCAGGGTGTGTGTCTCTCTAGCCATAATGCATTATAGCTGTTATTAACACTGACTGATTGTGGTCTCCATAATGTATTCAGTTTGTGTTGTAGGTGTCTATGTGTCAGCATGATGTTGGTCTGCTGTCCTTTCCTACAAGGGGTATGGCACTGTGGTGACACATTGACTGTCATTTCCTAGGTACTGCTGAACACAAGTAACAGGTCTATATAACAGTTACTTCATGTGCCACATGGCTGATAGGTCTGTGGGTGGATACAGGTGAGTGAATGGTGGCTGATGTCAACAGCTCTTCTACAATGGGCAGTGGTAAGTGTACTGTGTGGCACACACCAAATGTTTGTAAATAACACACACACACACACACACACACACACACACACACACACACACACACACACACACACACACACACACACACGCTTTGTTGTTGATGCAATACACAGAGAATACTGTACACATGGATGTACTTAAATTTGCAGTGAACTCATTTTGGCCTATGTAATTCTACCAAGACCAAATAGGTAAAACATCATATCAGTAAATAATCAGTCTGCCAGTTTAATATCATTGATGTGGGTTGGGAGGGTGGACTAATAGTTAAGGTGTTTGCCTTTCAAACACAAGGTGCAGGGTTTGAGTCTCACAAGGGATAATTGGCTAAGCTTAAAATGGCTCACAAGGGCAGTTAGCTTAGTACTAATCTAGGAACCTATGAACTGGCAGGGTACGTGTCGTCTTCCCCAATGTAGTGCAATCCTGGAGTTAGTAAACATAGGTGTGCTGGTGTGGGCGGCACAGCCCCCCACTTTGGAGGGTGTGGGGTGGCATAAAACCACACATAGTGTGATTAGCAACTACTTAACCTCTTAACATAAAGTGGACAGTATAACAGCACACTGAATGGAGGGATACGCACAACAATAACCCTAATGTGGGTGGCTGTGCCCACAATAACCACACCCAACTATATATACCAACTCCAGTATCACTATACAGCTGTACAGTGGGGAAGAGAGTATTTATACATCTACTACTAGTTTTGATGGAATGAATTTCCACAAGATGATTCCTTTGAAATGTTAGCTTTTGCCAGTTAATTCTCAGACAAATGATCTCCTGGGACATGTATTTTCTGCAAACTGAAGTAGATCCTTTCACATACACACACACACACACACACTTACCTGGCAACACTGAGAGTGAAACTCTACCTAGGTACTTATTGCTACTAATGTGTTTGGCCTTAATTGCACACACCACAGAGCATTTAGGATGAGGTGTGTTGCGGGTTTCTTGTTAACTGAAGAACATCACCAGGCCTTGTACAGTATGGTAATGGGGATGTACTGAGTGTTAATGAACAATACATAGTATAACATACTGTCATATACACATTGACAAACACATAACAGTCATAGACACATCTGACAGACCTGGGTTTAGCAGTACTAACTATCTTGTTAGTGAGTCCATTCTGTTACAGAGAATTTGCACACCGCACATGGATCATTGGGCTGGATAGTGCAATTATTTACCTGTATGGTTGATGGTGACAGCAGTCCTCATACAGTGGACCTTGGGACATGTACTGGGGGTACCATGGTGTAAAGACAGTATATCCAACACCTATACCCCACATTGCATATTTTACTCACTGAAACCCATGATAATGCTCTGACATACCCACTGACCAGGACTGTAATACAACCCCTTGTCTATCTAATCAGTGCTACTACAGGGATATGCTTTATTGCACATGCCACAGGGATAGTAGGGTGAAGGTTTGTCATAGATCTCCTAATGTCAGCGACATCACTATCCCTTATAATGTATGGCAAGGTTGATTGTATTTGGAGAATTTGGCCTCAGAATGCTGTCCCCTACAAATATACACACTTGCACACATACACACACTTGCTAGGACTCAGAGGGTAACCCACGTCTATCTACCCATTTATAGAACAGTGTTATGCTGGCACTTCAAGCTCCAGGTAGCCCATAGGGTGAAGAGTGTAACAAGGTACATTTAACGTCAGTTACAGCAGCAGTCTTTTCTAAGTATAGCAATGAGGGGTATAGTGGGTGAGAAGCCCTCAGGGTATTGTCAAATATAAGTTTACAAACACACAGACACTGTTATTCTCAGTAATGCACACTGACACATTTTTCAGTACTGGGGGTCCATAGGTGCAGGTGTTCCTAGGTGTGTACCAGGCTAATTTCCATGGAGGGATGAAAAGTGTAGGGCATGTGGGTGCACTGATATCATGCCACCTGACATTTACACATCTGACAGACCTGGGTTTAGCAGTGCTAACTATCTTGTCAGTGAGTCCATTCTGTTACAGAGAATCTGCACACAGCACATGGATAATTGGGCTAGATAGTGTAATCATTTACCTGTATGGTTGATGGTGACAGCAGTCCTCATACAGTGGACATTGGGACATGTACTGGGGTACCATGGTACAAAGACAGTATGTGCAACACCCATACCCCACATTGGATATTGTACTCACTGAAACCCATAATAATGCTCTGACATACCCACTGAGCAGGACTGCAATATAACCCCTTGTCTATCTAATCAGTGCTACTACAGAGATATGCTTTATTACACATACCCCAGGGATAGTAGGGTGAAGGTTTGTCATGGGTCTCCTAATGTCAGCAACATCACTATCCCTTATAATGTATGGCAAGGTTTATTGTATTTGGAGAATGTTGCCTCAGAATGCTGTCTCCTACAAATATACAAGTATGGCAGTGGGGGGTGTAGTGGGTGAGAAGGCCCTCAGGGTATTGTCAACTACAAGTTTACAAACACACAGACACTGTTATTCTCAGTAATGCACACTGACACATTTGTCATTACTGGGGTCCATAGGTGCAGGTGTTCCAGGCTAATTTCCATGGAAGGATGAAAAGAGTAGGGCATGTGGGTACACTGGTATCATGCCAACTGGCATTTGTCAGCAGGCCATCTATCAACTGTTGCCACTTGAGTTATCCCCAGGGTGACAGTTACATTCAACATCCAATCATCTGTTTTTCTCTTGCAGAGGGCTAGTGAGGTGCTACAATTGACATGTATGCCACATATATTACATAACATGGCCAGTGTCTGGGTTAGAGACCTGTACCCAAACATGTTCTGCTGACTGTGGTAGTCTGGTTGAGGTATCCATGGCATGTGGTGCATATAGGGTGGGGATTCATAGCTGTGGCATTCATAACACAGCTGGGCAGACATGTCAGTGTCAGTAAATCATAGATTGTCTGTAAGCAGCCAAGATGGATATCTGACATCTGCACATCTGTACAGAGGACAGAAAGAAATCAGCTAGCCAAAAGGTTATGAATTAGGATGAATGTTTTGATGGATAGATGTCTGACACTGATAGGTATGCCATTCGTACATGGCAGAAGCCCTCAATGACATGTCCTAAACACATAGTAGTCTACAGTTAATATCCACATATCAGATCAATATCCAGTAACAGATACTTAATAACATACAGCTCACACACCAAGAACACAATAGTCAGTACTCAGAGTCCAGGTTTGCATGCAGGGGTGTATTGTTCCAGTACTATAATCTGCAATCTACTTTTATTTGGAAAAACACTGTTAAAAGTAGTAACATAATGATACAATACATGCAAGTGTGACTGCATATAACTTGGGATACTACTCATGTATGAAACACATACAAAGAGAAAAGATTGTTGTACTAGCTATGTATACTCAGGTGTCCCATACAGTATACTCACACCATTTGCTACTGTAATGACAGCACATAGAAGCATTTTATGTACATAGAATTAAATACACATATTAAAGATGTCATTACCCTGCTATTTTATCAAACTGGAATGTGGTTACTGGTTACCGGGGCTGAGCTATACTTAGCAGGTGTAAGCAATGCTTAAATGTAAATGCTAAGCAGATTTGCGCATTGCTAAGCGAAGCCTACATGGTGTAAGCGCTTATTCGTTTAACCGTACATTAGCAGCACTTACCATCACGCAAATCCGCTTAAATCTTCTCAAAGCTGCCTTTACCACTCTGTATCCAATGGTCCTTGTTCTGTCTAGCAACAAAATAAACAGCCATTACAGGTCTCAAACCCAGGACATTGTACAGTACAGTCACAGTAGTTAACCACTAAGCCATTGAAGATATGAAAATGTCTGTTGATTTTTCAAATATATCATTCAGTACACATACTGAATAGTAGTGAACAACTGCTTTAACTACTACAATTGTTTAGTACTTGTAAGTGAAAATAGTGATGAATAAGTCATGTTTTTATATTTAAATATACACATATCAGATAAATATGGTGGGATACATCTGGGAAGGTATATACAACACTCATGTTTGCACATAACAAGGATATACATATATATATATATATATATATATATATATATATATATATAGATATATATGTAGATATATGTATACATGTACACACACACACACACACACACACACACACACACATATATATATATATATATATATATATATATATATATATATATATATATATATATATATATATATATATATATATATAAAACATATGCCCACAACATGCAATGGAGTCATACCTCAGCACCATAAGTCACAACCTCTCAGTGCAAGGGAATGTAATGTAATGTAAGTATTGCAGGTATAAATGTAGACTGTTGCTACAGTAACAGGGGTTGCGTCAACAGACATGTTGTGTAGGAAGTCACTTCTGATACTGACATGTACACCATCAGTTACTGACAGACATCATATGATCATCATAATGAAGTACCACACAAACCACAGTAATGATCCTGTAGAATACAGCAGAGATATGACCAAGAACCATGGACAGTCTGACATAATCTGGTCAGTCCAGAGGTATACACAGAACTCCTTAGTCCAAGACCTGTGGACCAAGCCTGACAAAAGGGATGTTTACAGCCATGAAAATGGGGATATCACACTGGAATAGATAAGATCAAACAATTGATGCATTCACAACCTCCTGTCTGTCCTAACACATATTAACTGGAGGAGCAGGGGCTCCAAGCCCACATACTTCCCACTTGTTAGTGACATGATGTTAGATTGGCAAAGAATAGCTTTTTAGGCGTGTTTCAATCTGAAATTTTCTGTAAGGAAGCGTATTCTAATAGCTTCCTGCATTTTAACAGTGCTCATCGCTACAAACAGAAAAAAGGCTGTCGTAAAGGGGTAATTTGTAAGAACTGCCTGCATGATTACTTGTTTTGAAACATTCCTTGGAGAATGTGAATTATTGAAAGAAATGTTAGTTAAAAGGTGCTATCCTACTATTTTAGTGAATGAGTTACTTAGTAAATAAAAGAGAAAGAGGACAGTTTAAAGCTATCCTTAACCAGGATATAAATGAACCACATTTACTTACAGGGATGGATGACCTTAATGGATATACAGAGAAAGATGAGCTTGAGGAATTAATTGAGGCCATAGGGGTAACTGATGCTAGAGTGGTAGATGCTCTGGCCTATCATTGGTCCAGTAAGGAGTGTGTGGAGGTGGAAACTGAGACCGTAGGAGTAGCATACTCCAGGTCAGCATTGGTTACAGCCTATAACAGGCCCAATAAAATCATTGCAGACATTGTACATAAGAATTAGGCTATTGTTAGATCATGCAACGATGTCTGGGAATGGGTGGGTGAAAAAATGAACATAGTATACAGGAGGGGGGAACCCTCAAAAATATTCTTGAAGCAAACATTAAAAAACTTATAGTAGACTAAATGAAAAAATGTGGGTCGTGCACAATGTGTACACATGTTTTAGAGGGACCCTCCTGTGTAATAAATGGGACTATGATAAAGATAAAAAAGAAACGTTTGTGCCAGACTGAGCAAGTGGTATATTGTGCTTTGTGCATGAAATGCCCAGCATACTACATTGGAAAAACTGAAAGGATGTTTAAAAGTAGAATTTATGAACACCTTAGAGATATAAGTTTGAAAAAATGGACGAATGCCCTAGCAAAACACTGTAATGATTTTCCTGACCATACTTTTAAGTTTATGATTCTGAACGGACTTGAAACTGACCCATGGGGCGGCCCATGGACACTACAATTAGAAAAATAGGAGGCTATATGGCAAAAACAAGTTGGCAGGGTATAAATGATGCCCTTTCTTTAGCATGTTTCCTCAAATTGAAGGCACTAGATAGATAAATAGATAAAAAGAGAAGTGTGTATGTGTATATACATATACATACAGTTTGTTTTAAATGTTTGGATGGTAAATGTTTTTATTGCAACATATGCATTTTATGGTTTATAATGAGAGTGTTATTTATCTTTTATACAGTTTCTATACTTTTAAGAAAGAATTATCCAGCTGTTGAATAATTTATGAGATTCTAATTGATGAATGTAACTTATTGGTGGAGAGTAATTAGAGGGTTGTCTTTCACCTTTTTTAAAAAGGGACTGTTGACTGTGTGCTTTATTGCGTTTATATTACGTTATCGAAAGATGAAAATAGCAAACCTAAAATATCTAAACCACATAATATCGAACATTCAGAACAGCGAATCATTTCCTTGGGAAAAAATTTGCTATTCCGAAACACATACACACAACACAAGCACACCTAAAAAACATCAATACACACACATACACATATAATCCTACAATTAACCCTACACTAAACTATACATACACTATCTATCCACTTACCTTAACCCAAACCCTAACCCTACGGTCCGTCACTATCTCACACTCACCTAACCCGCGCCCTAACCTTAACTCAACCCGCCTCTAAACCTAATTCACCTAACGTGTGCCCTAACCCTAACTCACCTAACCTGCACCCTAATTCTAACAACCACATAGTCGCACACTTAACTGAACCTGACCCATAAATCTCCATCACAGCGCTGAAAATAGCGAAGCCACAGAACCGGCCAACTAAATTCTTTCCCTAGGAAAGAATTTGGTGTCCTGCAGCTTCGCTATTTTTAGCGTTCTATTAAAACAGGTCGATATTAGAACATTTGAAGTTTTAAAACTTTGATGTTCTGATATAGACCCTGCTTTATCTTGAAGAAGTCTCTGAATGAACAGAGATGGAAGCGCTTGATTTATTGCTGTTATTCAACTATTTTATTAACTTATTTCATTATTTTATTATTTTTCCAAAAATAAAGTGTGCTTAGAGTTAAAAGATTTGGTTACTGTCCTGTTTCTGCTGCTGTGGACTCTATCATGGCAAAATGCTGATTTGAGTTAAAAAGCTTATTTCCAACTTTTTTTCATATTTTAGGCCCGATCCCATTTGTGCACCACTGCGCTATGCTTAAACGTCTGAAATTGTCCAAAAACAATGTTATTTTCTATAATTTTGTAACTATTACCCATGCCAGTGGCCATAGAGTTGGCCATTGGCATGTCTACTATATTGAATACATGCTTTCTTTGGAGCTGTCATGCCTCCATTTTGTAATTTGCAGAAATGTATTTGGTTAGTAACCGAATACAATTTTGCAGGTTACACTATTCCTGCACAGACGTCTGCTTGCTTCCTGGATCACTAATTCACCTCATTTGCATGGTTTTTACCAGCAAATGGGGTAATTAGCATATAGCAGTGGTGTCCTTGCAGGAATAATGTAGGAGCGCTCGTGCATATCCCAGGAGCTTGTTCCTGGATCGCTCATTGGCCATATTGCATGCAGCAGCTCTTGGACTATTCTTGCACACCATGCAGAGATTGCTGAATCCTGGGATCTGTCTTTTTGATCTGAATTTTGGTTATTATAACTCATCAAGAAAAAAATACTTATACTGAGACAAACTATGTAGAGCAGCAAAGTCTGTTTTGGCCACATAAATGTAAAGCAGCAGCTATCTCAGCCAGTCTGTTTGAATAATTTGACTCATTACTACATTTCCTCAAAACCAAAATACTAATTAATGGAACCTGTGAAATGAATAATTCTGAATACCATAAAAAAACAACTATCTAACTATGAAACTAAGTAGAACTGGCTGAGTTTGTGGTACAGACAGATAGAACCCTGACTGCAGACACAGTAAGACGTATACAGTTAGCATGGCTATGTGCTGATAGAGTAGGTTCAGGAGGGAAGTTGAGAGAACAGTTAATATCATACTACCCATCCCAGGAAGAGGGTGGTTAAGTGTCCTGCCAGAGGACTTCTGTCTGGCATTCAACTATGTGTATGCTCCTTTGTGCACATGGTCTTGGGACACTCCACATCTATCAGTAAGTCTTCAGACCCCCTAGGTGGACTACAACTAGAGTATAAATATATATCATAGTTATATGCACAGCATAATAACCATTAGAATGCACTCTTTGACTGCCAGATGGGAGGACAGAATATAAGAAAAATATGCGCTCACCACCTACTACCTGGGCAAAGATGTGGCTACCTAATGGTACCCCCCTCAAAACAGAGAGAATCTGTAGGGTGATATGGCCTGCTAAAGGCAGGAGGGAAAGGAAGAAATTGGTCATTTGTATGTGGAGGCAAATTGGTCATTCATTAGAATTACTTTATTATACGTCAAAACAATAAAAAATGTCTTTAGGGAACATATATAAAACTAACCTGGTTTGGTATACAGTTAGCATGAAATGAAAGAAAATAATCAGTATTAGCCCTTAGGCATTTAAAGGAAAAATGTATCACTCCACTACATTTGTTTCTTAATTTTTTCTGAGCCCTGTTTGGACATTATTTTACTGGCCTGGCCCCCAGTAGACCATGTCAATGCCATGTCTACCAACTTATCTTCTACCTTTCCCTCCAGACCTGCTGTGATATTACTAGGGCTGGTCATGAATCCTAAGGGAATCCTGGGGGCTCTGTCATCTCTACGTCGATCCTGGGAGTGTTTTTTTTTTTTTTTTCTTTAAATGCCCTACCCACTTCTCTGCCCCACCTTCCATGATTGCCACTTAAGTTTGAGGGGAACTCCCCTCTTTGAACCATGCCAGCCCTAAGGGAGTGTCATAGACAAACACCCATCTCTCTCTGACACTCCCATTATTCACCCAAGCCACTAATCAGACCTGGACTGACTGGACTAGAGTTAGGGCTTTATCCCTCCACACCAGTGAAGTGATCAAAAGCTCCACTGTACTGATAAGCTAAACAGATTTTCTACCATACATTTACAGAGATTTCCATTAGGGACTTTGCACACATTCTAAAGACTGATATTCTGATTACGTATTTGCATTGTATATATAGTATGATATTTACATCCTGCTTTGACAAAGATTGGCATATGGGGTTTCGCATACAATACAGAACACTCATTTACACTAAGGATTTCACATACAATGTAAAACATTCATTTACATCAGTACAATATTTTCACAGGGATGTTCATAAATGTATGTGTATGGGATTCAAAGGAATATACTGTAGACTTTGTGAAAGTTACTTTTTAGAAACAGAAAAACTAATAATTTGCCAGGTAAAGCACCCTCAATGAAAAGAGAAAGACACAAATGCAGCAAAATTCGAGGTGTGCACCATGTGCTGTGAGGACAGAACTGTGCCCAAGTGCCTAAACAACAAGTGAATAAAGTCACGGTCTCAAATCGATAAAATCCAAGGTTTATTGATAAAACCATACAAACGAAAAACTGCAGTGGTAAGCGCTTTCACGTTGTACCCAACGCTTCATCAGACAATTTCTGATGTCCTCACAGCACATGGTGCACACCTCGAATTTTGCTGCAAAGTTACTTTTTACATGAGGAAACTAAGAGAGAGAGAGATACAGATAGGTAGTTAGAATGTGGTCACAGGAGACACAGGAATTAGAGTGGGCAAGCAAGAATTATGTAGTGACAATGAGCTTGTGGAATATTTGCTTATGATTTAGAAGATTAGTTGGTAAAGGGAGTGATAGTAATTTAGGGAGGAATAGTTTGAAAAAGAGGATACGGAGTTCTGTACAGTTATTTATTGCTATGGCAGTTTACAAGGAGAGATAGAGCATAGGTTCTGAGTAGTACTTGCCAGTGGCTTGGAGGGAGCAGCATTACATTTACAGTGTAATGTGTTAAGTAAAATAAATGTCAGTTTGCTTTTAAAATTGTGGTGGCATTCTGTTTGATATTTGTGGGTGGACTGTTTCATAGTCAAGCTACATGGCTGGAATATAGGGCAATGCAATCGGAATTTGTGGTTTTGGAGACAGATGTTATCCATAAGGATTAAGATCTTAATATCTGTAATAGTGTGCACAACTGCAGCAGCAATTGTGCTGTTGGACAATTTTGCATTTTTTAGAGTATGTTGGGCAATTTTTTTAGCTGAAAAAATTAAACTTTCTGAGACACTCCATCCATGAGATTTTGAGAGAGTAACACAGTGATGGGTTTAATTGGACAATTTTACTATAGCATCATTTTAATTTGAGTAGTTTTATGGGGTATAAATCCCTACATCATAAGATGGGTTGCCAACTGGCTCACTGACAGAACCCACACTGTAAAAGTTACAGACTCCAAATCTGACCTCAAAGCAGTGACAAGTGGAGTACCACAGGGTTCCATCCTGGGACCTCTCCTGTTTGGTATCTACTTCTCTGAAGTACAGGCTAACACAGAAGGCCTCTGGCTAATGAAGTTTGCAGATGACTGCAAACTAGGAGCCATAGTCAAGTCACCAAATGATGTGGACATCCTACAGAAGGGCCTCACTGAGACAGATGCCTGGAGTCAGAGCCATGGCCTCAAGCTCAATGCCAAAAAGTGCAGTGTCATCCCCTTTTGTAAAAACTCTGTACCCATGAACTACAACATAGGCAGCAATCTACTTAACACCGAATGCATGATAAGAGACCTTGGGTCCCAGGTGGACAGTAGTCTCTCCTTTGATAGTCACATTGCCACAGTAGTCAGGAAGTCCTTCTACGTGGCACACCTCATCATAAAAGGGTTCTCATCCAGGGAAAAAGAGGTCATTGCTCCCCACTACTCGTCACTCATTAGACCCATTATAGAGTACAACGCTCCTTTTGGAATGTACCTCGCAAGACATCTGCAGCAGCTGGAAAGGCCACAGAAGTACCTCATAAAGAGGATTACTGGCCTCAAACAAATGCCCTACACTGACCGCCTCAAAAAACTCCAGCTTTACTCCATAGCATATCACCTACTCTGAGGTGATCTCTGCCTAACATATAAAGCTTTGTCAAACCCAGAGCTGTTGGACATGCTACACCTAAAGAAATCCCAATCCCTCTGAGCTACATGCTCTAGGGACCTAAACCTTGTCACCACATTAAACAGGACACACTGGAGGGATAGATTCCTGTCCCAGAGACTTCCTATACTCTGGAACAAGCTACCCATCTATGTCAAGCAAAGTTCTTCATTAGCACTCTTCAAGAAAAATCTTGATGAGTGGATGGGAAATAGGAAATACACCTCAGGGATCACTTCTGTGTCTCTGCTCGACAGTGGCACAGGAAAATAACTTTCTTGGGTGGCGTAAGCCATGGAACCTTGCTGGCTAGGCTTACATAGGCTTACATCATCTGATGAGGTTGCATTGGCGACGAAAACGTGGATTTGTTGTGGCGTTAAAATAAAGCTTTTTCGTGCAGTTCGCTTTCAAGTGTTTTTTCATCCACTGGAGTACTGTTGTGCCTTATAGTGCTGTTGGTTCCATTCTCCTTGTGGATTCTCCTTGTCTGCTTGCTGCCTTTTGTGGAGTGTTGGTAACTTTGCAGTTTTCTTTGGTTCTTGTTTCCGATAGCCTAGTACCTACCTCTGAACCTGTGAAAGTGGGTGATGCATAAATTAGGCTGGGCAGGAGTTATGAGATTTCAAAATTTTTATGTGCTAGTCAGAGAGCTAGTGGCTGGCCTTGTACATGGTTTCTAGTTTCTGGTGTTTTTTTTTAATGGTTTGTTGAAGATGAGCAGCAAATTTCAGATTTTCATCAACTGTGACCCCTAGGAGTTTAGTGGTAGGAACCATACCAATCTGGATGTTTTGGTTTATGGTTCTGGGAATGAATAGAATTATTATTATTATTATTATTATTATTATTATTATTATTATTATGCTTATTATTATTATTATTATTATTATTTGTGGCTTTAGCAAGAATTATTATTTGCTGAGCCAATGTTCTACATTTTTAAAGGATCATTTTTATAACGGATTGAAGTACTATTGTTGTTATTACTGATCAGACGACAGGGCATATTGAATGCGTATGGCAGGATGGGAGGTTGTATGGAGAGCAGAGCCTTGTGGGACTCTGATTGTGACGGGTAAGTAGGCTGGGTGAGCAAATTGCTGATTTACACATTGGTTTATACTGCTTAGGTAGCTGGTAAACCACTTGGTTGTGGATTCAGAGAGTCCTAGTGTAGGCAAAGTAAGAAGTCGATTGGGGTGCAGTACTATGCTAAATGCTTTTGATAGATCTAAGAATATTGAGAAAATAAATGTATTTTTATTTCTGGGTTACTGGATGTTGTTTGAGAAGGACAAAGGGGGTCTGCTGGTACCATGCGGAGGTCAACAACCATGCTATATATAAAACAGTAAGTTGTTGTATTAACACAAAGTTCAAGGATTTTGGAAAGCAGAGTTAGGATAACTATTTATCTGTAGATAGGTAGTTCATATGTGCAGCTGTCATTATGAAAGGGTAGAGTGACAAACTGTTTCCATGTTGTAGGAACATGGAATTCTATAACAGACCTGTTATTAAGGATCATTCAAGATGGGGTAGGCTAGGGCACTGGTAGCAAGAATCAGGTACAGTGTGGGGAGATTAGCAGATTCTACAGTCATTGTTTTAAGCTTGGTCAACATTCTTTTTATTTTGCTAGTGGAAGCTAGTTGTAGACAAAAGTAGCAATGTGAGTTGACTGCAGGTAGTGTAGGAGACATATGGGTGCTCTTGTTTGTTAGATTTCTTTCTGCATAAATTAAGTATTTATTAATTAAATTTGTTGGCAATGGTAGCCTCAGATTCATTTGAAAATGAGTTGTGGTGAGAAGGTTTTCCAGGTTCAAGGAGATTATTGGTAGTGGACCAGCAGTTATTGGGGATGCTTACAGTCGGTGTCCTGCAGGTTTAGATAATAGTTCCTTTTATCTGCTTTAGCCTGCGTATTAGCTGGATTACACAATAGGCTTCTCTTTTTGGAGATTTATGACAGTGTGTTTAGTGTGCCAAGTATTCCATCTATTTGAGGATAAGATTCTTTCAGAGTTGGTGGTCAGTATCCAATCAATAATGGAGCGGTTATTGCTATTTCTCTTCAATCTGGTTGGGGTAGTTATTGGTCGGGGAAGCTGAAGAGGTTTATAGGGTGTGATCTTGAAAGAGGACTAGAGGCAGCCTAGTTGATGCTGACATATACAAGGATAATAGTTCCCTGGGAGATGTGGGTGGATGCCCAGAACAGTAGGTCTTAAGGTATGTATTGGTTGTTTTGGAAGGCATACACACAGCTATAATTCATTTAGATTTTTTGGCTTAATTTTAGAGGAATGGGTAATAGTTCTACATTAGTGAACCTAATAGGTGCCATAAGGATAGGGCACCTATCCTTATACTGCTAGAAGCCACACCCCCACCCCACATCAGCCAATAGCTCGACATATCTCGTAACACACTCAACCATCTGTTACTAATTTACTCACACCTTCCACTATCTATACTTTCCTTATTAAACAAACCCACCTCATATTTGCCCTTCTATAACCCCTTATTTTCTCATTACTTACATTCCCACATTCTCATTATGTCAACCCCTGGCTTACTAAAACTCTCTAATTTCCTCCTCTTGCCCATAATTCTTTCCACTCTACTTCTATCTCATAGCCTCACAGGCTATGAATTCCTGAGCTCCTTTCAATTTCAACACTCCTTTAAGCAAACTTCCCCTTTCTATCTATCAGCTTCACAAACCCACAGTAACATTACATTCTCATCAGTCTACCTTCCCCCACAGTTTCACAGATTAAACCATATTAAGTATTTCCAAACCAGAAAAATAGACCCTATTTTATGTAAACTAGGAAAACTTCCACACAATCCTCAGTACCTACTACTACACAGTGACATTCACCCAAACCCAGGGCCTGGAAATACCTTCCCTGACTCCCATTCTTCCTTCACCTCTATTTCCCATACCCCCTCTTCTTCCTCGAACTCTCTTTTCATTGCCCATGTCAGTATTCATAGTTTAAATAACAAAATTACCTAACTTCATGCCCTGCTAGACTTATATTCCTTTGACATCCTATGTCTCACAGAAACCTGGGTCAAACCAGTTACTAAAGACAATGATATCATCCCTCCAGGTTATAACATCCTTAGAAATGACCATCCTAACAAAAAGGGTGGGAGGGTAGCGATATTGTTTAAATCTGAACTGCACTAAACACTCCACCTCCCTCACTTAGCAATGCTGAAATCTTAATATCTAAGCTCCAAATTAATGCTAATAAATCTATATACATCATTTGCTCTTACATCCCCCCCAGGCAACAACATAAGTACTCTTGAAAATATCCTTAACTGGCTTTCCACATCATTCCCACAAGAAACCATTCTCCTTGGAGACTTTAATATTGACTGGAATGGTTGTATTTCTGACAAACCTACATTTCACATTAATCTCTATGGCTTCTATCAAACTATCACCGACCCTATGCTGAAATCTTAATATCTAAGCTCCAAATTAATGCTAATAAATCTATATACATCATTTGCTCTTACATCCCCCCAGGCAACAACATAATTACTCTTGAAAATATCCTTAACTGGCTTTCCACATCATTCCCACAAGAAACCATTCTCCTTGGAGACTTTAATATTGACTGGAATGGTTGTATTTCTGACAAACCTACATTTCACATTAATCTCTATGGCTTCTATCAAACTATCACTGACCCTACCAGAACCCATAAACCCAGCAACAAACAAATTACCTTAGACTGTCAGCAATAACCCCCAATCTTACAAAATAGGCATACTTCCTGATGATATTAGTGACCATTCTCTTACCTTTATAACTAGACAAAAGATCACCATTCCCACTCAACTGAACTTTGGAACCACCCGGAACAAAAAAAAACTGAACCTAGGTAACTTTCAAGCAGAGCTATAAGCCTGCAATTGGTCACCCCTAAAATATCTACCTCTCAATGAAGCAGTCTCTTTTTAACAATTTGTTTAACAATACATTCATAAAATCCTTGAGCACCATGCCCCCTCTTGTACTATTAAAACTAGGAACAAACCTGCTCCCTGGCTCTCAAATGAGATAAGGCAAAAAATGAGACTGAGAAATAAAATCTGGAATATATATGAAGTATCAAAGACCCTATTGATCATTTAAACTTTAGACAGCTCAGGAATGCCACTAAAAAATCAGTATTCCTCAATAAAAAAACTATTACCTTAAATTCCAACAAACCCAGTATCTAAACCCCCAAAAATTCTGGTTAGGATTAAATAAATTACTCCATCCTGGACAAGCCAAAACACCTACCCCCTCCAACTTGACTCATAATTCTCTCAACCAAATTGCTGATATTTTTAACAATTTTTTTTCAGAAACTGTTCAATCTTTAGCAAATACCTTATCACCTGTTACCACCACTGACTCATCGTTGACAACCACCCTACCCCAAGTATTACAACTGCAGTCTGTCCCAACATCTCTCATACACTTCCTACTTCTTACGCTTAAACCATGCACTCCATCAGCTGACCTCCTCCCAGCTGAATACCTTCAAATGGCAGCTGGAGTGCTTGCCTACCCTGTTTCCATCTTAATTAACAGAACTATTACAGAAAGTTCCATCCCATCCCTCTGGAAAGTCTCATATATTATCCCACTGCATAAGGGTGGGAATTCAAATGAACTCTCAAACTTCCGCCCCATAGCCGTACTTTCCCCCTTAGCAAAACTTATGGAGAGATGTATTCACCATCAGCTACTTGATCATCTCCTCCAAAACCAACTGCTAGTTGACTGCCAGCATGGTTTTAGGCCTTTCCATAGTACTACAACTGCTCTACTATTCTTTCTGACTGCATTAATAAAAATTGTAACAGCTTACTATCCTCAGCCCTCTTTATTGGCCTCTCAAAAGCATTTGATATGGTTAATCATCAATTACTTTTAAACTCACTCAAATCACTTTCACCAGAAACCCAGACAGTTAATTGGTTCAAGTCCTATCTAAGAAATAGATAACAAGCAGTCCTCTGGGAAAATAAACTATTTACTCTTCTCCCTATAACTCTTGGAGTCCCACAAGGCTCTATTCTGGGACCCCTCCTCTTCACTATTTTCATAAATGATCTGAAAATCTCCCTTCCACAAACCACCTGCATACAATATGCCGATGACCCGACATTAATATGTTCAGCCTCCTCGCCTGCTGGACTTCATTCGAGTACCCAAGCAGTATTTACCTTAGTTGAAAACTGGTTCCATCAATGGTGTCTCCTCCTTAACTTCAAAAAAATTAAATTGGTACTATTCTCTCCCACTCAGAAGTCTCCTGCTATTAACTTCACAATTACATCTAATAATGGTACTGTAATAACTCTGGACACAACCACCAAGCTTTTAGGTGTAACAATTGATCATAATCTAAAATTCGATACACATATCAACCTAACCATTAAATCAGTTAATAAAAAAACGTGGTTTCCTCTACAGACTTAAACCTTATCTCACACCTCTAGTTAGGACTACTATTGCCCGAACTCACTCAATCTCCACCCTTCTCTATGCATCCCCAATCTATACCAACTTATCCAAAAATAATCTTCATAAGTTGGAAACAGCCTATAATAACATAGCTAGATTTGCCACTGGTGCCCCTTTTCGAACCCACCACTGCCAAAATCTTAAATTGCTAGGATGGCTGGAATTGCAAAGCCAGATTCTTTTCCAGCAACTTATTACTATACACAAGATCTTACACCATCCCACAGATACACCCATACTCTCTACCCTCATCTGCCCTTATAAAAATCTAACAACCCTTTAATCAGCTAATAAGGTACTAGTAGCTACCCTAAAGTCCATCAACAAATCTGGCAATAGCTTGTTCTCAAACTCTATTGGTAACTCTTGGAGCACTCTTCCAACTGAACTAACAGCCCTTTCCTCTACCCCACTTTTCAAGAAGCAATTAAGAATCTTCCTTAAAGCCCAATGGCTTTGCCCATGCACAAATCCTGACTGACACTTTCTCCCCTAGCAGGACCATTCTTTACTATCTATCTTTAACATGCTATTTCAGGTGCTCTGATATTCTCTATTAATTCCTACTGTAGTAGCTCACCTCCTAAGGTTTGGTAAACTTTATAAACAATGTTACCCTTGTTGTTGTTGTTGTGTCTTTTGGCTTTTCCCGGTTAGGGATCGCCACAGCGGAACTCTGGTCTTCTAATGATTGGCACTCGATTTATACGTGCCGAGTTGTCAGCCCTGATGCACAACCTTCACGCATGTCTCCACACAGAAGATGCTCTAGCTGAGAATCGAACAGGACAACATCTTACTGTGAGGTGACAACGCTACCGCAGTGCCATCTGTTACCCTAAAAAAAAAAAAATTGTTTGTTTTATTAATTCTTTTACTCAAAATCTTTACCTTATTTAGTTGGGTATGTTGGTATGTTACTTTAACAGTACTATATAAATGCTCCTGTATTTGAAATGTTTTATCTTTCTGACATTATCTGTATTGTATATGGTCAAGATTGCTGTCTTGTAAATTGTCTTAATGTGGAGCTTTTCTCCCCAGGCCTCCGCTGAAAATGGACATACATCCAGTCGGACTATTCCGGTCAACAAATGTAAAATAAATAACATAAATAAATAAATTAGTAAAGAGAATAGTTGTGTGGCAAATGACCTTACTGTGAGATTTTTAGCATAGATTCTTTCCATTATTCCAGCATTTTTCCTTAGCATTCTATAAATGTTAATATACCTGGGGAAGGATGTTGGCATCAAAATATTTAGGTTTATCCAGATCTCTTTGACTAGTATTATGTCTGGGGTTTGATGAAATACCCTGGAGTGGAAGTCTGTGAGTTTGCTGGTAAAACTTAAATGTTAATATTAATCAGTTTTGGTTTTGAGTTGGCTTTGTATTTATGTGGTGGTTGAAAGGGGATATTAGATGTTTTGCCTAATTTGTAGAAAGAATAGATAGTGTGTCTAGTGTTGGAGTGGATGTCCTCACACAGCAGGAGTGGTTTTGAGTGATGAAGAGAAGTAATTGCTGTTTAGTATTAAAAAGGTAATATAGCATTGTGGGGCATTTCGGATTGATATAGATGGGAGAATATTAGGCTGAAGGTAATGGAAGCAAGTAAGGTAGATTAAATGAGATATCTGAGTAGTGTGTGGTTGGTGTTGGGATGCTTGGGGGTTAGGAGTTAGTTCGGTAGTGACAGGATGGTGGTAGGGCATGAAGATACAGAGGAATAGCAAGAGTGTGGCATGTAAGAGTAATAATAATATGATGCATTAGTTTAGTTATTTTTAAGTAAGGGAGCAGGTTGATGTTGGGAGGAAGTTTATGGTGTTAGTGTTGTGAGAGTACAAGTCAGAGGGATTTAGCTGATAAGATGGAATGAGCATACTTAGCCATATAGCATGGTGAAGGAGTATAGACTGGGTAATAGTAGCTGAGTGATATATTTAGTTGAGTTAATTGATTGGCTGTGGTTCTGCTGATTGGTGGAAGTAAACAGGTTGTAGGGATTTATGGATATGTTTAAGTGGACTAAAAAGGGTACGTGGGGACCAGGGGTAAGTTAGAGGAGTGGTGTGAGCCTGAGTGGAGTAAGCCTGAGCATAGTGGAGCCCACCTAAGTCAGTGTTAAATTTCTACAAAAACAATCAGTGGACCGGTGATGAAGTGAGCATTTCATTGTGACCCTGCCTTATTATGTTCACATATAGTACTGCAGACAAATTGCTGGCTAGGTGGGAGAGAAATTATTTAACGGAGAAAATACTAAAGAATAGGACTGAAGCAGTTAATGAGTGGAACCTGTCCTTGAAGTACTGAGAGCAATGGTATTACAGATTATATTATTGTCAAAATGTATTTAGCATTTGAGGTATGAGACTTTTTTCTTATCTGCTCTGGGAGATAGATCAATTACATGAAGACCCTGCATTTAACAACTGTGTTTATAGTTGTATGTATCAGGATGTACTATACATTGGTTTTAGGAAAATTAATTTTATGCATAATCCTATACCCTGTAGCAGTGTGCATTGCAGCAGGTTATAGAACTAAACATATAAAACTGTTATAACTTTTTATGTTGAAGAATAGCTCAACATACTCAGCAAAAGCAATTGGCTTCAGCTACTTTGCCAAGTCTGCGGCCTGTTGGTAGCTGTTTGTAACAATGTGACTCTCACTGAAGAGTTATAATTCTGGGGATCATGTTTAATGAACTGCATGTTCAAAGGGTTTATAAAGAGTATAAACCAGTAGAATTAATCACTGTCAGTGGCTTTGGAAAATATTTAGCTTGTTGGCAGTTATTGGTAACAATGTGACTCTTAGTAGGGAGTTATGATTCTGGGAATTATGCTTGGCAAACTGTGAGTTCAAGGTTTATTATGCTGGGTATAAGCAATCTGTATTCCTCTGAAGCACTTCCGGCACTTTGTATTTTTTCAACAAGAAGATGGCCTTAAGAAAGAGAGAGTGGGAGATGGGCAGGGGTAATTCTGTCTACATGCACACTGCTGGTGGGATGAGTCACAGGGAGCCTAATGAAGCAAGAAAGATCAAAGGTGGTACTCACTCCTGCATGAGTACCCTGTATGTATTTACCATGAGAAATGAACAAAGAAAATAATTAATATAACCCACAAAGATAAAAAGCATCTTACAGCTTTTCTAAAGACATGACACAAATATGTCATAGCACTGATCTTTGTTGTGTTCAGGAATATGCCTGAATATGAGTGTAATGTCAACAGAGGTCTCCAACAAGTGGGACACAGGTACAGGCTCATGGACAACAGTAAAGGAAGCATGCTCAATCATAGACTATATTAGAATAATATCACCAGTAATCCCATGTCTCTGACATAACACATGAGATTCTGAGTGATCACAGATGGTTGTGCACAAACACACTTGTACGACTATTATGATATGTCAGCAATTTATGAGGGTAATCACGCACACTGTCCTGCTACTGTAACATCTGCTGGAGATGTTAGTAGGGACAGTGCTATACCTTTATGACTTTATGATCAATGTAAACTAGTTAAATGGTATGCATGATATATATATATATATATATATATATATATATATATATATATATATATATATATATATATATATATATATATATATATATATGGCACAATCCACAATTTCATGCTTGTTACCCATGCTATCAGTGTTGTCAAACAGCTATGTATGTACTGTGTGCATCACTGGAACAGGTATCACACATGCGTGTGGTGTAACACCTTGTTGGGGGTTCCACACCAACACACAGTAATGTGTATGCAACAAAAAGAATACCTCGGTATGGCCAATAAAATGTGTGACTGCTCACTGTGGCAAAGGTGGTGCACTTCAGTTACACATCACTGGAAGATGTGTAGGGAGGTACATGAAGAAGGATCATTGTACTCAGTTATTGGTGTGATGAAAGTGTGAACTATGCAGGTATTATGGTCTTTGATGTGGATGTCCTTCACATACTCAGTATTTGTGTTACATACAAGGTAGTAGTCAGCACTGTGGCCAGATACTGGTGGATGTTCCACATACCATGTACCCCAGAACATGGTTCACATACCTAATGGTCTGATTAAAAGGTGTGATGTTTACATTATCCTTGGGTTGTGCATTTGTTTTCCTTATGTAACAAATCCCCCTATGTTTTTGTTTCATTGCAGGTGATGTGGCTGTGGCGGCAGTCTTTGGTGTGTTGATTATACTAGTATTAGGTTCATAGGTTCATAGGTTGGTACTAGGCTATTAGCCCTAGGGCCTATACAAGCCTAGCCATAACAAATCCCTGGCTATTTCTTCCCACATTATTTACTTTCCTGGACCCTTGTCTAGCAGGGCGACTGACGTGATCCCTGTGGTGAATTTCCTTTCTCCCATCCAATCGTCAAGGTTCCTCTTGAAGAGGTCCAAAGAGGCACTCTGCTTGACATGTATGGGCAATCTATTCCAGAGTCTGGGGTGTCTCTGGGTCAGGAACCTATCCCTCCAGCATGTTTTGTTTATTGTGATGACAAGGTTTAAATCCCTGGAGCGTGTAGCTCTGAGGGATTGGGATTTCTTTAAGTGTAGCATGTCCAACAGCTCTGGGTTTGACATGGCCTTGTATGTTAAGCAGAGATCGCCTCTGAGTACTAATAATATACTAATAACACAGCTGGAGTCAGTGATGGCCCACAATCTGTAGTCCTTCAGACAGCTGTTTGGACACAGGATGTGTATGTCATTCATGACATCTGTAACTTAAATAATGGACAGGAAAGGGGCTAGCAGACAGCCCTTATGTATGGATCTGATCACTGGACTTTAGATATAGGTCCCTTCACACATTTCAGCATATTTAGATGCCAATTATGTAATCCGCTAGTGTACACACTTGGTGATATAGGTGTTTGGGGCCACATTTGACAGTGCTGATTGAATTCCTGAGTATGGATTTGTGTCAAATGCCTTGCCCTTGTCAAGTTCATTAACTACACCCACAGGTCTGTTGCACACATCCGGAATATTACTAGTGTCCATTTAGAAAAGTTCCATGATGACATGTTGGTGTACCTCACAGATGAAGAGAGCCAGTATGTGTCTATACATGCATACATCAGATGCTGTAAGCACAACTCATATCGATGCACATTGATGTAATTCATTCTACTGGAACATAGTCTGTGTGGACGGTGTGTTGAAGTGTGTATTCAACTGTGTCAGGAAGTTGTATGTGCTGAGTTATGCTATATGTGATCTGTCATGTTGTCAGAGCCTGTTGATTCTGTGTAATAGGCCTGGATGAAGGTAAGGCACTGCATACTGCCTATCTTTATCTGGCTTAGAGTTTGAACACAATCCCCATGTAGGTATCATTGAGAAACTGCCTCAGCTGAGGATTAAGCCTTATGTCACTAGATGGGTAACCAATTGGCTTACTGACAGAATGCATATCGCAAAAGTTGGTTAATCAACCTGTACAAGTAGAGCTGTCAACACTGGCGTACCCCAGGGATCTGTGATCTGCCCTTTTGAAATCTATTTCTTGACAGTTCAAGTTAAAGTATACAGTTTTTAACTTATCGTGCTTGCTAATTCTTGCATATTGGTTGCAATCATTGAGCCAACCAATGATGGTAACATACTACAGGAGGGGCTAACACAGACAATGATTGATGACAAAGCCACATGGTCTATAAATAAATGCAAACACGTCTTCATTTTGTCCTTCTGCAAAGTGGAATTTCCTGCTAACTACAGCACTGACAACACTCCCCCTATGCTGAAAACCAGTGATAAAAGACCTGAGAACACACATGGATAGGAGTCTGAACTTTAACCACCAAGTGTCAACAGTGGTATGGAAAGTCTATGTTGTGTACATCATAGGTTATGCCATTGTATTTAGCACTGAGGATTATATAACAGCACTGTACTTGAACCTTATCAGGACACTAATAGAGCATAATGTTCCCTTTTTCATGAACCTTACCAGACACATGTAGCAGCTGAAAAGACCACAGGGATTTCTCACCAAGAAAATACAGGGCTTACAAACCATGCCACGACATATGTGGATAGGCTGGAAGCCATGTCATTGTAATCTGTATTGTATGGGTTGTGGTGGCTTCTGCCTGGCCTTCAGAAAGTCTCTGACCTTGCCCTTGTGGAAATAGTGCACATCCACAAATCAGATATAGGTGATGAAGTCAGCAGTGTCTGGTGAGGAGAATATGGTAATATCAGTGTACCACATGCTAGTGTAAAATGCTCTCTCTAATGTCATGCAAGTGCACAAACACACAGACCCCAGTTGACTGCAGTGAGAACAGAACCCTTACCTTAGTACACAGACTACAGAAGGTAAGCACCACAGCTCAAGTCTGCCTTGGAGTGTCTCAGACAACACTTTATATTTGATGATATTAACATTGTCTGGTGATGAGAATATGTAATAGCAGTATCCCACATGCTGGTGCAAAAGGCTGTGTTTAATGTCAAACAACTGCACAAACACTCACACACACACACACACACACACACACACACACACACACACACACACACACACACACACACCAGTTGATTGTAAGAGGACAAACCCCCTACCTATCTAAGTACACAGACTACAGAACTCTGTATTTAAGTCAAGCACCACAGCACAAATCTGGCTTGGAGTGTCTCAGACCACACTTTATATGTAATGTCATCAGTAGTGTCTGGTGCGGAGAATATTGTAATAGCAGTGTCCCACATGCTGGTGTAAAAGGCTGTCTCTAGTGTCAAACAAGTGCACAAACAAACACACACACACACACACACACACACACACACACACACACACACACACACACACACACACACCAACTCACTCACTCACTCACACACCACCATTGACTGTGGTGAGAACAGACCCTCCCCCCAAGTGCATAGACTACAGAGCTTAGTACTTTCCACAAGCGCCACGACTCAAGTCTGACTTTTACAAGGCTGCAGGGCAACTTATAGTGGATGACATCAGCGGTGCATGTTGGAGAGGACACGTTGAGAACCCTATATGAAATGGATATGTAGGCATGTGCAAGTGTCAAAATACTATCAATCCATGGAATTGGAGAGGTAACTATAGGATGCACACTTTTGCAGTTCTGGCTAGATAGACACACACACACACTCCACAGTTCACTGCAGTGAGAACAGAACACCCTACCTATATAGCTACACAGACTACAGAGCTCAGTACTTTATGCAAGCACCATGGCACATGTTCATAGATTCATAAGTTCATAGGTGGCTAACGACCACAAGGTTCTTTTTAAGTCTAGCCATGCATCCCAAATCTCTGAGAGGTTTTGATACCCTTGATAAGTGTAAACAGGGGTTTGGGAGATCACCCATTTACACATTACCTGTATCCATTGAGACTTAGGTGCCAAACCAGGGATGAATTTCTGGTTTCCCATCCAATTGTCCAAGTTGCACTTGAATTGGGTTGGGAGGAACTCTGCTTCACATAGATGGGGAGCCTGTTCTATAGACATGGTAGTCTCTAGGATACATACCTATCTCTCCAGCAGGACCTATTTATATTACAGGCAAGGTTCAAGTCTTTAGAATGGGTAATTCTGGTGCTGTTTGTTTTGTGGATATGCAGGAGGTCCATCGGAGTGGAGTTTGACAATGCCTTATATGCTAAGTATAGCTAGGTATATACCAAATGGGGCATTGTACTCAATGATAGACCTGATGAATGCCGTATAAAGTGGAACAATGAATTCCTTGGACCTAGGTGCCATACTTTGTTTATAAATTGCACAACACAGAATGATTTCCTCACTACTGTAGACATGTGATGGTCAAAGGTTAGATTACTGTGTACGAGTGTCCCTAAGTCCCTGACTACTAGGTCACTTCCTAGGGATGTGTTTTCAATATGATAATTACCAGGGGTGGATGACTTCCTGAAGGATACTATTATGCATTTCTTAGTATTTAGTTTTAGTCCATGTCTCTGACACAAATTATTTGTCTGTGTCAACCCTTCCTGGAGAACCTTTGGGTCAGTCAGGGAGATCTCCTAATTTGCAATAATTTGCAAATTTAGTCAACCAGAGGCCACTGACATTGGCTTTGACTACAAAGAAGTAAATGACAAAAAGGAATAGTCCCAAAACCAATCCCTGAGGTTCTACACTTCTGACTGGCCTTTTTATAGAGGTGGACTTCCCATTTCCAACTTCTTGGCTCCTGTGAGAGATGATCTTTTAAAATTGTTTGTTGAAATAGCATGGTAAATAACCCATAGCACATTACATGGAGTTGTAGTCAATAAAGCATTTAGGCAACTAGGCCAAACACAAGAAACCATTATGTTAACACAAACAAATCCACCATGCATATTGTTCAATCATGTCCCTGCCAGAAATAAAAACATACACCTTAAATGCAAAATCCAGATATTTACTGATGACTACAATGGCACAGAGGCAGGCCATCCATGTTTGGAACTAGTGATCAGAGTTTGATAAAAAACCTTGGATCACTGGTATGGTCAGCTGGAGGCATAGGATAAAGTAGCAGCAGCCAGCTATCATTTCCTGGGTACAGAATTCTGGGAATCCTGTTGTCTGTGCAGTCTCCAGTGAAGTGCAGGGGTCTTACAGGTAGTATATACTTCAGGAAGTGACCAGACAGCACCACATCATTGCACATGCTACCCTCCAAGCTTAGGATTCTGACCGGCACACCATTCATGAAGGTTCCCATAGCTCAACATTGGATCACTTGCTACTGTGGACCACCAAAGAGTACTAGAAATTCAACACCCTAAGTAGCTGAGTGTGCACTCATTCATAGGTAATGGTGGTGGTAGCCTGGTAAGAAGCAAGAGGGGAACCAGTCTTGGAGAAAAGCCAGAAAGTTAATTGAGCCAAATAGGGACAGCATTAAAAAAACAGATATTTATTGATGGAAAAGCTTGCAGAAAATCCCTGCGCAGTATTGCACACTTTGTAAATTTAGACAAAATGTTACAATGTTACAATGTAAAGGTTAGGCCAGATCCTCATTAGTGGGCATTTAAAATGCTTGCACAACCATGTTTAGGTTTGAATATGTGATACTAATAAATCTGAGCCAAGTGATTCTTTAAATTGTTTAATGAGTTTGAGTTTCTTTTTATAAATTAGAAGTTTGTTTCATGACCTAGCTAATGTCATCTGACAGAAATTGGCCTGAAGGGTAAAGGAACAAAAATCTGTCTAAAAAAATACAGTTTGTCATTTCTGTTTTTTATTTTATGTTTAACAAAGAATATGCTCATTATGATTTTAACTGACTAATCTTTAAAGCATGTATTTACCTAAGTAAGATCTGTTGTAAAACAGTTTATAATATACTATGATTACTTTACCATATCGTGGTCACCAATGAAAAAAATTTGCCTTGTAGAATATTTTTGAATTTTTTCCAATTCATTGAGCTACACTACTGAAGAGGTAAAAATGGTGGACAATACTACATGTGTAGGTCCTATTAAATACTTGAACAACTGAACTGGCATGTCTTTTATGTCTGGAAGTCATTGTATTCATAATAATTTTTGTGGTACAAAAATACGTCCTAAGAATAACACAAGCATTGGTGCAGAACCTCAAATAGCTGTTATGGACATTCAGAATTCATGAAGGTGAAACACTGGTATGGTCTTAAGGGGTCATTTGCATATACCCCAGAGGCCCCACTACAGGAAGTTTAAAATGATACATAATGAAGATCCTGCTTGGCTGAGTCTTTCTTGCCATTTTTATTGAATGTTTAATCTGTGTTGTCTTTTTACCCTTTACTTTAACTGACAGATATATATGTATAATTTGTTTACCTCACCTTGCTCAGTGATGGCAGTAGAGATTGTGATATATTGAGATTGTTATAATATTACTTATCCAGTTTTCTGGCAAACATTTTTTATTTCTCCTGATACATATTTTAATCTGCTTACATTTAAGCTGGTAAGAGAAAATAATAGTTCTCATATCTATGTTCCACATTGTTGTGTTATATTTGCTCTGAATTATGTGATTATTGTGAAGTAGCAATTCTCATGTAGCCATCGTTATTACCATGGTAAGTTGGATCTAGTTCATTATTTTAACAGCATACTTAGCAATCTATAGCTCATTATGCTTCTGCTGTCAGATCTGCTAAGGTATGTCTAAATGCCAGTTTATCAAGGGATTACAGTTTTAACATTCCAGCTACACCACTGTGGTGTGGGAGAAAGTATTCACAACTCTATGCTACTTAAATTTTACTGACTAGAAAACTTCACAATCATGTTGAAAGGGAATAGTCCCAACTTTATAAATGAACCTGTTCCTGCATGTTCACAATTGTGCAGACCTGACTCTCAACAAATGAGACACTTGATAAGAAGAAATTGATTACATTTCATCCAGTGAGTTGTCCTATGACAAAGTGGACTGCTCCTGATAAATTGCATAATGAATGAGGGGAAATATTGTTTCAAATGGTGAGAGAAGAATAAGCAAGTTAATACAAATGCTGTACATTAGATGCATCAGCATATTTTACACATTAATCATATGAATTGTAACTTTGAGTGTACAGCTACAACTATTTATGATCAGGATTAACTTATCTGCACAAAAAAAGCACAGCAGAAAGCATTAAATAAACACTACATCTACATTCCCAAAATTCCTAAATGAGTTAAGAGAATTATTGTAAACAACCGATATATGTCTCCTGAGAGAGAGAGAGAGAGAGAGAGAGAGAGAGATGCAAACAAAAAGTAAGTAATGCATTTATAAAAAAAATCATTTTCCAAGTGTGCTACGCAGACTCCTGCTAGAGTAAAAGACATAAGCACAAATTCATCACTACAGAGTCCCAGATATAGAATTACAGGCTGGACTTTAGATAAGGGAATAAACTGATTATTATTTCAGCTGGATACAAATCACAAGCCAGATGGAGATGCTTATCTGTAAAAGACTGGAGTCTTACTCTCACATAAAACAGAAATGCTAAATGTATTGATTTGTCCCTTTTCATGTTATTGAGAGGAGAAAACTTAAATATGCTCAAATTTGCCTCCTAGGAGTTTGAGTATACACAAAAAATAAAGTTGCAATTTACATCTATAACTAAGGTGCAGCCTGCTGAAAATGAAGTAGAACACCAAACTCTGTTTTAACTAGCTGTAAAACATGTGTAAAATGTTATCTTTAGCAGGTTTTACTCCGACTTGTACAAGAAGCAGCGGGACAACAAATGATTAAACTGTTCTTTTTGTGCTTATGCTGTCCGCATTTGTAAATATAATTAACTCTTCTGCCAGTGAGTTCCAGGGTAGCTAGTGATGCATTCTGGTTATATAAATAAGCTGATCTCTGCTACTAGGAGGCACAGTTAGAGAAACGAGTTACTTTGTTGTTTCACAGCAAATGTTTCTTCTGTTCAGTTCCTAGCTGGAAGTGCTTCTCTGTCGAGTCTGCATGTCCTTAATGTATGTGACTGGATTTTCTCCAAGTACTTCTGTTTCCTCCAACCTCCTAAAGACATGAGGTAGGCTGATTGGTGGCTCTAAATTCTTCTTGACATATGTGGAGTGTGTGAGTGATCATAGAGAAGACCTGACAATCCACTTCCATCTCTCACCTGCCTGCTAAGCTCTATGCATGGCAGTGACTGCTCATGTATTTAGATGTGACATGTGGTTACCTGCGGAGGGATGGATGAATGGATGGATGGATGGATGGATGGATGGATGGATGGATGCTACAGATGTTGGAGTGAACTTGATCTCATTGTTCCAACACAGACATCTGCAAAATAATTAGGAAAACCCTGTTACAAGTTAATCTGTCACACTAGGCTGAAACAGAGTGGAAATAAGTAGTCAGATGTTTCAAAACTTGTCTGCATTAGCCATCAGAAGTCTATATTTGGTAATTATGAATGATAATTTCAGTAGTTAATAATTTCTTGAAGATCACTGAAAGAGTGCGTTATCTGTGTATTTATTTATTTATTTGATTGACTAGGTTGGCCAACTGCCAGTTACAATTTACATTGAATATCAGTAAAGAAATACTTCACTGAAATAGTTTCATTCACAGTAACATGATATATAGTTTAAGAAACAAAGCTAAAACCACTACTCTGAATATATGTCTGCATCCCTATAACAGTATTGTAAGAGCAGACTGCAACAAAATTAACATGGCATTGTATACATGTACATGTACATTGACTACATTTGTTCATTCAAGCTTGCAAGAATAATGTCACAAAATAATAAATGCCAACTCACTCTTAGCTACAGAGCATTACCTTGAATAACATCATGAAACATTGCCAGACTAAGTTATGTGTGGATGGGCTACAGAAAGAGAACCAGGTTGCATAGCAGGTAATACTTGTGATGTCAACAATTTCTATCAGGATGAATTGTATAAAACATTAGGTAATCACTTGTTATATTAATATGATTTCAAAGATTAGTAAGATTAAAATTTGGGGAATATGGGTTAGGTATGATCAGGTCGCCAGAAGAGCACAGATGTTAGTAAAAATATTTAGAGAGAGAAAGAGAGAGAGAGATGGGATGTTTTATTGGAATTTGATTTGGGATAGGTTTGCATCTGTACAAGCATCTGATCAAAATTTTGAAATACAGCAATAATTATAGTAATTAAATTACATGACTACTGCAGAGTGACTAATAATGCTTTGAGAACTGATTAAGGAGAAAAGCAAATTTGTTAAAAACACTCAGCCCAGTGCTGAAATAAAACTATCATTTAATAGCGAGAGTAGACAGCAGGTATACAAAGAAAGGTAATCATTGACTGAGAATGGTGGACAGAGGTGAGGAGCATGTTTGATCATGGTTATTGTGACACTTGGTACCATTAGAGGGTGTATTGGATGAAGCAATAAAAGAGTGAGGGTACTTGAAGGTGTGTGTGAGGTAATGATTAGAAGAAGGAATGTTAAGCATTGTTATGTACAGTGTATGTGTTATTTGCAAATTTTGCATTAGTATAATATACAAATACATTTGCTTATTTACCTTACTATTCTGATATCAGTATCTGTGCATCTCAGCTATAATTTTTTCTTATTATTTACATTATGGACTAGAATGGAACCTGATTCAGTTTGTTAGAATGTGTTTTGGTAGATAAATGGTAACATTTTGAACCCAGTTTTTTATCTTAATGGCCATAAGGCTTTGCTGGTGTAACATCTCAAACACAATCTCCAGATATATTTTATTTTGTCATCAAAACATTTCATAACACTACAAATTATGCTTCAATTTAGACTTGCAGAACTTCCCATAAAAAAAGAAATCTGTTTTTCACAATAATTATAATATTCCAGTATTTCTGAAGTATTTCTCTGAATAATTTTAACCTCAAAAAAGATTTAATTTAGAATATGACTTTGTCATTCAATGCATTTGATGCTTGCATGTTTGGTTTCTGCTTCTATTGAAATGGGTTTCAAGATAATTACAATCATGTTAATTCCATTTCAGAAAGGATAACCATCTAGGTCACGATTATAACCTCCTGTGACACTGTTTATTGATTGCTGGCTAAAATGTCATTTATTCACTTCAAGGGGCTGACAGAGCTCCTGTTACTGGAACAGCATTTCTTTGATTTTTTTAAAGAAGTTTAGAAACATTTTTTCAACTGATGAGACAGTCAACCTAGTAAAGCATTTATTGTTAGACATTAGGATAAAGATCACAAACTTCCTTCTTAGAAATGAGTCCTTTGCAAGCTTTCATTTGTCTTTCCTTTTAGATATATTCAACGTGGAAGTAAAGGCAGATGAAACTATATCAAACTCTACAGTAAAGTCAGCCTAGATCAAACAAAAAAAGAAGACACTTTTAGACAAGTATTACATAAAGCATAAAAATGAATGCTATAGCAAGTAGATAACTTTTGCTTTTTTATGACATTCAGTGAAATCTGGTGAGCATGAAAGTGTAATAAGTCAAAGCAGAGAGATATACTGGGATAAATAAAAATGCTGGTTTGGTGTAAAAGTTTTCTTTATCATTCTGGAAAAAAACATATGTTGAATACTTACAAATTTAGGGGAAATATACATGTTTCCCACTCAAATGAAAAAAAAAATAGTTATGACAGTTTTTTTTAGTTAAGTTTGAAATCTAGGCTTAATCTGGTGAGAATAGGGATAATTTATAATAAAAAAGAAGAAGAAAGTGGTTTGAATTAAAAAAAATCCAAAGAAAGTGGTTTGAATTAAAAAAATCCAAATGATGGATTTAGCATCTATGTATTTATTTTGGGTAATTAGAAAGGTAAAGGAAAGAGAAAAAGTAATAATAGGTATGATATTATATAAAAAGAACAAAAATGCATGGGGAAAAAGGAAAGAAACAAAGGACAAGATAAAAGAAAAAGAATATGGGAATAAAATCATTTACAGCCATTAAAAGTAAGTGATATTGGTGGGAAAAGAAAAGAGTGGTATAAAATAATTTTGGAAAAAAATGTGTAGTAATAGCAGGAATTAAAAGAAGAAGAAAAAAGACAAAAATGATTTGAAAAGTTTTACAAAGCAGAATATTGTTGAAAAAATGTTTAAAATATGTTACTTGTAAAATGTTACATAAAATATAAGGTAATAGAAGAAAATAAATTTGCTGATTGTAATGAAGAAGAAACAACATTCTATTTTTTGTTATTAAAAAGAATAAACAAATCTGGGAAAAGTTTAAAATTAGTATAGATCTGAAGGACTTAAATGTGTAAATATGAATACAATATTATTTGATGCATAGAATAAAGAAATGTGATGTTGATAAATGGGGTAATGAATTATCTCTGGCAATATGGGTGATGTGAAAAAGAAGATGCAGGGATCTGTTATATAACAAATGAAAAAGGAAGAAGAAGACAATGGTTGTGGAAGATAAGGCTTAGTAGAGGGTAAATGCAAAATAAGAAGGAATAAAAGAAATATATTTGTTTAGTTAATTTGTGTTGACATGTAAATATGAAAGTAATAAAATGAGAGTGTAAATATTTGATTTAAAGTTTTTTTTGTTATAGTACAAAATAAATGAAAGTATTAATAATGCACCCCTACCTCTTTCAATAAGTAGGATTTTTTACATCCATCTGAACTGCTATAAACTCATAGACAGATGACACCTCAGTTTAACATTTCATGGATGGAGAAATTACTACCCTTCAACCATAAGCATTCTTTCTGGTGTCCCACTAATGAAAGGAATTGTTCATTTGCTGTTATTGTCAGTTTTTCATTATGTGCTTCTATTACATCATCAAAGAGTGCCACAAAGTTTCAAAAGGCAAAACCTCCCCTTTTGATATCTAACAGAAGTTACTCATTTCTACAAGTTCCTGTACGACTGCCTCCATGATTTTAAATAGTGTACAGTTAAGGCTGCTGGGCACAAAAATACATTTGTCTGATGTGACTGTACATCCCCCTTCATGAACTGGTGTCACTACAGTCTGTTGCCATAGGTCATAAATGTGCCTATATGCTAGACTTTTGGCTAAAATGATTGATAAAGTTTTTTTGGAAGAATTTCTTTTATTCAATATAGAAAACTGGAATGCATTTTGCCTGGTCCAGTGGAACTTTATTACTGCCACAAATAATATAAAAATTCATCATATCTGTAATTATAGAATGGTAGTTTTTTTTCTCTCTATAGAAGTTTGACATGCATTTTTGCTTGTTGTGAAGTTTGCACTAAATGTTTCTGCAAATATATTTACTATGTCTCATGGCTGGGTGATGTAACAGGCACAATTTTCTCATTTAGTTTTCTGATGAGTTAAAAAATACGTTATTATATGTTTCACCTTTGAGATAAAACTAAGTTAATACCTTGAGCTAAGAAAGTTTAATAATAGGTGTAATGGTTTTCATACTTTAGACTTTTTATGACTAAAATAAGTCATAAAACTTTATTTTTGTGTTATATAGCATATTAGTTCTGCTGGTTGACCAAATATTTTTTTTTAGTTTACCTTACTATTTGTATCTTACTAGCATGTATCCAATGGTACAGTGGTGTAGTGAGTAGCATTTTTGCCTCACAGCAGCATGTTTATAGGTTCAGTTTTTTGTTGGACTGCCTTCTGCACAGAGCCTGAATGTCTTCCCTGGGTTGCATTGGATGTCTCTGGGTCCTCTGCTTTCATCCCAAAGGCATTCTGTAGGTAGATAAGTGACTCTAAATTGCCCCTGTGTGTGTGATACAAAAGAAAGGACTGCCAATCTGCTACTATTTCATGCTTGTCTAGTAATGTCTGTAGATAGCTTCTGAGGTTCTTGGGGTCACTATAGGAGTCAGATGTGACTCACTTCATTGGATGTATATATGTTTATGAACGCAAATTGTAGAACTCACTGCCAGCATCCTGAGCAGTTTTATTTAGGCCAATGAGGACTACATCCATGTTTCTATAAGTTTGTCAATTCTTCTATAATAATTTGCATTGGTAAAGCCTAGGAAGAATGATCTAGTTATACCCAAAGTCACCTGCATACAATACGCAGATGACTCTACCCTGATCTGCTCTGACATCTCCCTCTCACAACTACAAATAAAGACCCAGAACTGTTTCGCGAAAATCGAAAACTGGTTCACTGAACTGAAACTACTACTTAATCCCGCAAAAAACAAGTTGCTGCTATTTTTCCCCTCAGCCGCCACTCCCCTAGGTAATGAACCTCTATCTCCTAACAATTTTCCATTCCATGTAAAATCCACCAACGGGACCATCATAGAGCCTGTTCCCAATACTAAACTATTAGGAGTAACTATTGACCACAGGCTGAAATTCGACACTCACATTAGCAATTCCATCAGGACAGTTAATAAAAAACTTGGTTCAATGTATCGCATTAAGAATTTTCTGACCCCTCATGCCAAACTAACCATTGCTCGCACTCATCTTCTCTCTACCCTCCTGAACGCTTCCCCTATCCTATCTTTCCTCAATAAGCGCAAACTCAACATGCTCTCCGTTGCCTATAATCACATAGCTAGATTTATAACTGGAACTCCCTACCGTACTCATCACTGCCTTAACCTAAGGAAACTTGGCTGGCTTGAACTGCCCAATCTTCTCAACTTCACCCAACTCACGGAAGTATTTAAAATAATTAACCAACCTGATAGAGTCCCTGCTCTGAGCAAAGTATTTCCACCATACTCAAACCTTAATTGCCTCCGATCAGCTAATAGTGTTCAAATAAAAAACATCAAATCCAAGAACTCTGGCGGTGATGCCATCTATGCCAACTCCATAGGGAAAACCTGGAATTCACTTCCAAACAACTTAAGAAGTATAACCTCGCTTAACTTATTTAAAATTAACCTCAGTGAATTCCTGAAATCACACTGGTTATGTCCTTGCCCTAAACCAGACTAAACCCAGCCAACAACCACCTCACTAGACTCATCACCTCCTGGAGACTAGTACCTCCTCCTCTAGGTTTCCCTCTCCAATCCTACCTCCTCCGCATATGAATGGTAAATTAGTCACACGTGTTGTTTGCTGTACTCATTTATACCTATGTTAAAAGTATAAATTTTTTTCTCTGTATGTTCAATTTTTCTCTGTATGTTTAATTTCTCTTATCTTATTATGTTGGAGCTTTTCTCCCCGGGCCTCTACTGAAAAAGGATATGTATCCAGCTAGACCAGCCCGGTCAACAAATGTAAAATAAAATAAATAAATAAATAAAATTTACTTAGGACAGAGTAAGATTTTGCTATTAGGTTAAAGGTGAGGGTATCATGATCTGTGCTAATAACAGAAGGCCTAACCATGAGTGCAGAACAAAAGAGTTGAGATCTGTCAGCAGGATATATCAGACAATTTCATTCTTACATGGATTTTGTACTGCTTGTTCCAACCTATTTTGATTAACATAAGTAATACTTGGGCATCTTTATTTATATTCATTAAATGTTCAGTGATGTCAGTATCTGGATAGTTAAAAATTTCCATATGGATTGTATTGCCACTGATTTTTGCATCCTAGAGTTTAGTCAGGGATCCTCATTCTCTGTAAAGGGAGTACTGTACACTATGTTCTTATGATATTACAATATATTCCATACAACCAAACATAATTATTATAGTCTTCAGGTGTTTTCTTGGCTTTTTTTCCGGTGTTCATTTGCAAATATCGCCATTCAACCAGCTATCCTACCCATACTTCTTAAGTGTACCTTATTATGGGGAATGCTCCTCATTTTTATCCTTAAAAAATCCATTTCGCTCATTGTTCCACACTGAAAGGTTCTGTCATACATTCGGCGTTAATAATTTTTAACTGATATCCATGGTACATAATACTGAATGTTATCAATTCATCAGCAGAAATAAGTATAAAGTAACACATTCAGCTCTTCTCTCATTTTTTCGGAGTATTTATGTAAGCTCATGTCTAATCATTTCAGTGTGGGTAAGAAACTGCAAATATAGTCATGTTTCCTGCCAATTATTCAGTTTCTTTTAACTGCCCTAAAAACAACATCCTATTCAGACAATTGAATATGATGCCTGAGTTTATTGAATGCGTTACTTTTTGAATGTTTTAGTGTATGAATAATTTCTACATAACATATCACTAACACTGTATTGTTTGTTTATTGTTGTACATTGACAAAAGATGGACAAGTCCTCATTAAGACCTCCTGGTTAACAAACAAAAGTTCATCTATTTATGCATACTCACGTAAATAAGTAAATACATAATTAATTAATGCATACATACATTCACATATGCAGGAATAAAGGATGCATATCCGTAGTTTAGTAATTCTGGCATGTACAAGGATATATTCATGTGTGTTGCCATTTAAATAGTGCTTCACTTCCTTTGCACCTTACCTGTCTATTTTATCCTGTGCATCCTGTTAGGACCATTAGTACCAGTATTTTGTGGAGTAACCAATCTCTTGTAAGAACCATGAAAAATGAATGCGCACTGTTATGACAATAATATTCATCTAAATGTTGAGATTAATATCACAGTCCTTATTTCACACAGAAAACATAGATGGATCAATGTGTTTGTGTGCATGTGTGAGCGTGTGTGTGTGTGTGTGTGTGTGTGTGTGTGTGTGTGTGTGTGTGTGTGTGTGTGTGTGTGTGCGTGTGTCTGTGTGTACATGACTGCCCATGCCAGCTAACAATTGACTCAGTACTGTCCCAAGACCCTTTGCAGTAATCATAGCCCTGTGTTCTGATATAGTGTAACCATTCTGAATCTTAGTAGATTGAGTAGGGTAACAGTGGACATGCTAGCCATGCTTGTTGTCCATTGGACCTGTGCTAATAGTGCAGACTGTGCTCTGTGTTCTGGAGGCTAGATTTTTCCTGTAGCATATCATGCAGTCCATGTGTCTATGGAATGTGGATGTTAACCCTATGCACCAATACAGTGACCAGGCTTGGCCATGTTTCCTGTGCCCTGTCAGAATGAATCCTCCTCCAGCAGATGTGCAGTCTCTTCTTCCCTGTCTCCTTTAGCCTGTCAGGGTGAGCTCCCCCAGCAGGACTGCAAATGGCTCTGCTCTGTCCCCTGTATTTGCAAGGATGAGCCCCCCCAGTCAAGTCAGTTACCTGTCATATCCTGTGCAGTGTTATCCACACACTCCACTGCTCTGTTACCATGCCTGTTGCTTCCATACTTTCTTTGTGTGGTCATTTTTTTATCATGCTAAAACAAAGTAGCTATTCTAATGAGGTGTTTTAGCATGATCATCTCTGAATCAGGACTGTGACATGATATTTTATCTGCCATTATCCATGCTAGAATGCTTGTGGCTGCCTATTCCCTTGCTGTAAGATAATGTTTGATATGTGCAAATGTGCAGCCTCTGTGAAGTCTAGCTGCACTACTGTCAGTTTGCATCATGCTGTATGAGCTACTGTTAATGTGCTTCTCACTACCCTGCTACCAATCTTGCAGTGTCCAATTTGGAGTGCAGTTTTGCCCGGAGTTAGTTGCACTTGGATAACCTTGGATGCATTATACTGAGCAACTAGCCTGGAGGTGTGGATATCCTTAATGAATATAGACACACCTCTGCCTTTGGTGTTCTGATCCAGATTAGAGGGCCGAAAAGTGTGGTATGAGTTATAGCCTGGTAATGCAGGGGTGCTTTCTGGAGCTTGCTACAGATCCCCCACCATGTCCCAGGATTCCCACTCCTATTTGCTTAATATACTGGAAAATATTAGGGTTCAACCAAATACCCTAATAATGGGCGATTTCATCTACCCTACCATTAAATGGGAAAACTACTCATGTACCAACTCCTTCACTCAAAGCTTTCTGGAATTCATAAATTCCAATGCCCTGGATCAACTTATCCACACCCCCACCAGGGGCAACAATATCCTAGACCTAGTGATTACCAACATGAGTGACCGGTGTTCCAAACCTGAAGTCAACTCCTCGTTGGTCAGATCCGACCATAAGCTAATCACCCTAGATATCCACCCCCCCCCATTAAGGAAACCATGGTAAAAAATTTCTCCAAAGCCAACTTCATTCTTCTTAATACAGAAGTGGTGAACTTTATGACACCCATGCAGATGGACAATACAGCTACGACTGTTGAATCCTACAAAAATGCACTCTATAAGCACTTACATAAGTTCATAGATCGTGCTATCCCAAACAGAACCAAGACGTTATCCTCCAAAAAAGGAAGCCAATCTGATGGTCCTTTGCCATAAACAAACTCTACAACAGAAGGAAGAAACTGTTGCAAAAGAGAGAAAAATCCCATGAGTGGAGGAGCTCCCTGGCCAGCCTCAGTAAGAAGCCGAGATCCCTTATAAAATGATCCAAAGCTAGCTACGAAAACAAAATTGCCACTGATTCTAGGGACAACCACAAAGCATTCTATAGCTATGTCAAGAATCTCAATGGCAACACCCATATCTGCTCTGAGTTACAGCACAACGGCAAGAAAATTACAGAACCAACTGACATTGCCAACATCCTGGCAGATAGGTTCACTGCTAACTTTATCCCCCTCTCACCCCTCCAAGGGCCCATATCTATACAGAAAGAATGCAGAGTCCCTGTAATCACAGCTATGCAGGTAAAAGCTGCACTCTCTAAAGCCAAAAACATAGCATCCATGGGACTGGACAACATTCCAGGCTGTGTTTTACATGAACTTCAGAACAAACTGGCTCCCCGCCTAAGCATCAGGTTTAATCATAGCCTCACGTCAGGCTTTGTGCCCACTGAATGGTGCACAGCAACAGTTATCCCACTCCACAAAGGGGTAGGCACCACTGATCCCGCAAACTATCAACCTATTAGCCTGATGAGCCTGGTCTGTAAGGCCATGGAACATATCATCATGGAAATCATAAACAAAGAAATTAGTAACCACAAAACTCTGCACCCCACCCAGTTCAGGTTTGTGAAAGGCAGATCATACCTCCTGAACCTGATCAACTTCTTTGAGGCAGTCAACAAAGCCGTAGATGAGGGTAAGGTGGTTCACACAGCCTGTCGTGGCCTCACCAAGACTTTCGACACCACCCCCCAGTATGGAATTATAGCTAAACTCATTAAACTAGGTATAAATCCCTACACCACAAGATGGGTTGCCAACTGGCTTACTAACAGAACCCACACTGTAAAAGTTGCAGACTCCAAATCTGACTTCAAACCAGTGACAAGTGGAGTACCACAGGGTTCAGTCCTGGGATCTCTCCTGTTTGGCATCTACTTCTCTGAAGTACAGACTAACACAGGAGGCCTTTGGCTAACAAAGTTTGCAGATGACTGCAAACTAGGAGCCATAGTCGAGTCCCAAAATGATGTGGACATCCTACAGAAGGACCTCACTGAGACAGATGCCTGGTGTCAGAGCCATGGCCTCAAGCTCAATGCCAAAAAGTGCATCGTTATCCCCTTTGGTAAAAATTCTGCACCCATGAACTACCACATAGGTGGCAGTCTACTTAATGCCAAATGTGTAATAAGAGACCTTGGGACCCAGGTGGACAGTAGTCTGTCCTTTGATAATCACATCACCACAGTAGTCAGGAAATCCTTCTATGTGGCACACCTCATCACAAAAGGGTTCTCATCCAGGAAAAAAGAGGTTATTATTCCCCTCTACTCGACACTCATTAGACCCTTTATAGAGTACAACACCCCTTTTGGAATGTACCTCACAAGACATCTGCAGCAGCTGGAAAGGTCACAGACGTACCTCACAAAGAGGACTACTGGCCTCAAACAGATGCCCTACACTGACCATCTCAAAAAGCTCCAGCTTTACTCCGTAGCATATCGCCTACTCCGAGGTGCCTAACGTATAAAGCTATGTCAAACCCAGAGCTGTTGGACATGCTACACCTAATAAAATCCCAATCCCTCAGAGCTACACACTCTAGGAACCTAAAACTTGTCACCACAATAAACAGAACATGCTGTAGGGATATATTCCTCTCCCAGAGACTTCCCACACTCTGGAACAAGCTACCCATCTATGTCAAGCAAAGTTCCTCATTAGCACTCTTCAAGAAAAATCTTGATGAGTGGATGGGAAATAGGAAATACACCCCAGGGATCAGTTCTGTGGCTCTGATTGACAGGGGCACAGGAAAATAACTTTCTTGGATGGTGTAAGCCAGGGAACATTGTTGGTTAGGCTTACTTAGGCCCTTGGGCCGATAGCCTAGTACCTACCTATGATCCTATGAGCCTATAATAATAATACATAATAAAATGGCTACAAGCAAAGACCTGATTTTAGCCCTCTATATTGTCTCTGTCAGCAGCAGCCATGAAAACACTGCCAGTCATAATATTAAATTAAAGCTGAGTCCTTAATGGGCTGTCCTTTTTATGAATACATAAACTAAGACCACACCATAAAAGGATGGGTAAATATTTTCACATTGCATGGCTTATATCAACTGATAGAAGTCCTGTAAGGTTTTGTAACTTCACTCCAAAGGAAATGGTAATTCAGAGATGTACAAGTACAACTTGTTGGCACTATTTTACAAAACCTAAAATTAAGACATAGAAGGAGAAACTTTATCAGACAAGGTAAAAAGAGTGGGGGGAAAGATGATGAAATGATGAATAGAAGTGCATGGCTGAGCAAAGAGACTGAAAAAAAGTAGGGGATCTAGGAATTATCTACATCTGCAGTCAAAAAACGTGTAGTTGGCTTGCTGGAAAGAACTAAATTACAGTTGCTGGAGAGGTATTAAGTGATATAACTTCACATAAAGAATATAAATAAAATGCCCCTAGGTTGTTTAAGATGAACCTCAGAATCTCATTTATTAGTACGAGACAGTTTACACATGCATAACTTCATGCTCCTGAAGTGAGTAAACTGGGTATTACAGAGGATAAGAGAAAAAAAGAATGAAATACCTAAGTATGTACACTTAAAAGAGAGATGGGAGACTATTGGTCAGAAGGAGATTGGCTACCTGGTGCAGATGGAAACAAAACTATTAAAACCTCAGGGAAGCAGGGGGCTTAGAACACGGATGTTATTAATTTATTGTCTCTGTTAGCAGCAGCTGTGAAAACTTACTCAGCCATAACACTAAACTGCAGCTGTGGCCTTATTACGTAATGCTTTTAGTGAATATATAAAGTGAGAGCAAACCATAAAAAAGGTAAATATTTCTACATTAAATGCCTTATTTCAGCTGACAGAAGTTATGCAAGGCTCTGTAGCTTCTTTCAGCTGGAAGGGGAAAAGGTAGCTAAAAGAGGGCTCATTTAACAGAACCTGCTCATTTAACAGAACCTGCTCATTCTTCCCTGTCCATCTGCATGTTCCCCATCCTTTTATGTCACTTCTCATTCCCTGCTTGTAGTCTGGTCTTCTCCATCAACAATTATTTGACTTCTGTTAATCCACATCTCTTCATTGTCACTCCAATGTGCCATTACCTCCCCATCAGATTTTTTCTGTATTATGTCTGTCCTGCTACATTCCCTTACCCTTCATCCCACTCACAATTTCCCCTTGCTGTCTTTCCTCCCTAGTCTTCCTCATAAAAAATGAGTACTTTTACTCACAAAAGTATACATTTCTTCCCCAACACCAGTGTTCCCTTTCTGTATGTTCCTTTGCTTGCTTTTCTCCTTATTTATTTATTTATTTAAATTTGTTGACCGGGAGTGTCCGACTGGATGTGGGTCCATTTTCAGCGGAGGTCCGGGGAGAAAAGCTCCACAGTAAAATAAACAGACAGTAGTTACACTGGATTACATAGCGATTAACAATTTAACATAGAAATTTCTTACAACATATTTACAGATGAAGAACATGGTACATCAGTAGACAACTACTTTTCTACTCCTTTTCTACCTATACTCTCTCTTCTTTTCCACCACATTATTATGAAAATAAATGACCTGGCATTTTGCTGTGATTCCCTCGAATGAGCTGCCCACAGTACTCATTCTGAGTTATAAGGCACTCCAATGCACATGTGATCATGTATCGCATGAGACAAGCTTGTTGCTTCCTCTTGAATGAAGTGACTGCTCATTGCTTGGTCACTACAGCAATTAGATTACATCAATTAGTGTGGCAGTGAAGTTTAATTATGCAGCATTATCTCTGGCATGATCAAGCAGTGCCAGCATGTATGTAGGCCTCAGCTTCATTGGGCCACAATGCACTAAATTCATCATGTTATGGCCACAATGCACTAAATTCATCATGATATTTATCCCTGCATATTCATTTTATGCTTTTTTCTAAACTCCTCCTTTTAAGTATACTCTTCCAGAATACTTATATTTTTGTTCAGAAGAGGAATATGTTTTACACCATTTAAATAATACTGCATGACAATGATGATTAGCTATATATGTGCAGTGCATTCATATAGGTGCTAACTTAAAATGTATATAAATGATGTTTCACACAATGTTAATCAGTCTTACAGACTACATTCAGCAAAAAATAAAGCAATATGAATACAATTATAAACATGATCAATGTAAGTACTAAGCCATTCAGAAATGGAAATAAGTGAATGTAGTCTAAACTTATGTGTCATTATACATAAAAAACGTCTTTCATTTTGCTTTCCGTCAAGGTGCTCCAGTTTTCTCCCACGTTAGAAAGACATGGATCTGGAGCGTTTCTCCCCAGGCCTCTGCTGAAAACTGACTTCTTTCCAAGTCGGACTTTCCCATTTAACAAATGTTAAATCAATCAATCAAGTAATCAATCAATCAATCAATCAATCAATCAATCAATCAATCACTAGGCATGCATATATTTCACTTACATATCATCATATTAACTAGGGTACATGGGTTGCATAATTTGTTTAATTAATATAACTACTGGAAATTTATACTGCAGTATTATACATCTTAATTTACTTCTGGTTTGAATTAAGTTAACTTTGTTGAAATAGTGATATTACTTTTCAGAAAATGCATTTCCCATGGATGAGGAAAGCATTTGGAGAGTAAATTATTCCCTCTGAATGAGAAACAGTGGGTTTGTGCTGTGCAAAGCAGGATCTGCAAGCTACATTAAACAAACGTCTCCATAGATTGTTATGTGGTGATGCATCCATATTTGCCAGAGACCATATCTCCTCTAGGCACATATAAAAGTGCAAATCTCACGAAACAAATTCAGGTATCATTTTCTTGCTGGTTACTAGGCACCTTCAATGAACCCAGAGGGTCATATCAGATTCATAGACATCACTGATAAACTGCCCATGAATAAGAATTCCATCACTCTGGGAGACTTTAAGCACCCATTACGTGACTGGAGTAATTAGTAACTCCCTAAGCCACTAAGTCAGACCATAAGTTAGTAACCTTTCTCCTGAAACTATCTAATCGCATTGATACCAATATATCAGAATTCAAAAACTTAAATAAATGTGTATAAGTGTCAATCCCATCTAGATCTAAATACAATGGGAAATTTAAAAGCAAACCACCCTGGTTGTCCACTGACATAAATGAAGTCTAACATAAAAGGAAAAATGAATTAGAGTATACAGCGCATCTAAAGACCCCAAGTCAATGAAAATATTAAGAATTTGACTAAGAAGTTTTAAAAGCCAATTAGATTTACTAAGGCAGCCCTTGAACTCAAGTTCTTATCTGAATTAGAGAACAAATCCTTCTTTGAAAACTAAGAACCAACACGCAACATTGTACAAAACTAGTACTAAATGGTAAAATGTACTTGGACCTGGTGGACATCATCTATATACTAACAAGTATATTTAGTGCAAATTTTGACCCTGAGATGACTATCAAAAACCCTACTGCCCTTTTATCTTTCCGTCCTCTCCCACAACCATCAATAAAGAACACATACTGAAATTGCTGTCCAAGACTAATAACACTTCTGCCACAGGACCAGATAATATACCCTTCTGTTTGATACATAGTACCAGGCAGGCACACACTGGTGGAACGTCTATATAAACTATTTAACCTGAGCCTGGCTACAGGCTCTGTCCTGAATATAATGCATGCAGCATTGCCACTCCATAAAGGTGATTCTTTTACCAGCACAGACACTGTAGGCCCATAAGCCTCATGAGCCTCACTTCTAAGGCCTTGGAACTCATTATAACATACCTGATTAATAATGACATTAAAAATCGCATCAGGCTAGTTCTGTAGCAATTTTGTTTTATAAAAGGTAGATCCTATCTAAAGGACTTGGTAAACTTCCTCAAAGGGTAACACAAGCTGCTGGCAATGGTCACACTGTATACACAGCCTAACTTAATTTAGTCAAGGTGTTTCACACTGTCACCCATGCCAGCACATACAATATACTACATGTGTCAGAAACAGACTCTTGTGTAGTAAGATGGATTCCAGAGTGGCTAAAATGCAGAACCCTCACAATGTGTTAATGGCAGTGGCAATGTCAAAGAGCATAACGGTGACCAGTGGTGTCCTGCAAGGCTTAGTGCTGGGACTCCTTTTATTCAGTATGCACTTTTCTGGCCTGCACACTAAACACCAAGAACTATGGCTAACCAAGTTTGTGGATGATTGCATACTGGGAGTCCTTGGTAAATCTCCCTCTGTCAAAGAAGCCCTTCAGCAGGAACTTACAATTATAAGTTGCTTGTGTACTGAAAACAGATTTATATTAAATGCTAAAATGTGCAACAGTGTTAGACTTAGGAGGCAGACCATCCAACCAGTTTATATCACTGATGATATCCCACTTCAAAATGAAAGTGTTGTTAGAGACCTTGAAACCTGGGTTGATAATTCCTTCTGATCTGATCACCATACAGCAACTGTTATCATTTATTTATTTATTTTACATTTATTGAATCAGGAAATATTTTTGTTTGTCACAGCAATGGAATATCATTAATATCTAAAAAAGCTATTGTTCCCTTTCATTCAGTGCTAATCAGACCAAGTATAGAATGCAGTGCCTTCTTTGATACGTACCTCACCAGACATATCAAGAAGTTGGAAAGACCCCAGAGGCTCCTAACAAAGAAAAATCACAGGTTTAAAATCCTTAAGCTACCAGAAAAGATTCAAAGCATGGCACCTAGATTCTGTGTTATAGGCTCCTCAGAAATCTGTGCCTTGCCTTCCAAGCAATCAGTGAGCCATTAATCCAGGATCTCTTGTAACTTCACAAATCCATCAGTTCCTCAAATGCTACAACAAGGGATCTACACCTGCTTTAACAGATCAATAAAACAAGGTGGAGACAGATTTGTTTCTCAGTGTGTCTCTCTACTGTGAAGTAGACTCTCACTGCAGATGAAGTAGTGTGATACATTATATTCCTTCAGATAGGACCTGGGAAATCGTATAACTATTCATACGTTGTCTCCAGGTTTGTCTGGTCTGGCACTCCTTGATAGATGAGATACAGTCTGTGGTGGGATCTGTCAAATTATAATGGTTGCAAGACTCAGTAACCTTGAACTTTCTATCAATGCCAGGATGCAAAAAACTCCCTTACCAGCCTCAGTAAAAACTGAGATCCCTCATAAAATCCTCCAAAGCTAGTTACGAAAATAAAATTGCCAAAGATTCCAAAGACAACCACAAGGCATTATATAACTATTCAAGAATCTAAATGGCAATGCTCAGATCTGCTCTGAGCTAAAACAGAATGGCATTAAATATACTGATCCAAGGATATTGCCAATATCCTGGCAGATCGATTCAGTGCCAACTTCACCCCCATCTCACCACCTAAATGGCCCATCTCAATACCAGAAGATTGTCAAATTCTGGTAATAATGGCCACACAGGTAAAAAACACACTCTCCAAAGCTAAGAATACAACATCCATGGGACCAGATGACATCCCGGGCTGTGTACTACATGAACTACAATATGAACTGGCACCTCACCTAAGTGTCATGTTTAATCATAGCCTCACCTCAGGTTTCGTGCCCACTGAGTGGCGCAGAGCTACAGTTATCCTACTCCACAAGGGGAGAACCACCTTGGATCCCGGAAACTACCGTCCCATCAGTCTCATGAGCCTCATCTGCAAGGCCATGGAGCATATTATCATGGAACTTATAAACAAAGACATTGGAAACTTTCAAACACTGGACCCCACCCAGTTTGGGTTCTTGAAGGGCCAATCTTGTCTCCTGAACCTGATTGACTTCTTCAAATCAGTCTCCAGAGCCATGGACAAGGGTAAGGTGGTTCACACAGCCTATCTAGACCTTGCCAAGGCCTTTGACACCACCCTCCACTCTGGAATCATAGATAAACTTACTAAGCTGGGCATTAATCCCTACATCACCCAATGGGTTGCTAACTGGCTTACTGATAGAACCCACACTGTAAAAGTAGCCGACTCCAAATCCAGCTCCAAACAAGTGAAAAGTGGAGTACCTCAGGGTTCAGTCCTGGGACTGTTCTTGTTTGACATCTACTTCTCTGAAGTACAGGCCAACACTAAGGGACTCTGGCTAACAAAGTTCACAGATGACTGCAAACTGGGAGCCATTATTGAATCCCCAACTGATGTGGATACTCTACAAAAGGGTCTTACAGAAACAGCTGCTTGGTGCCAGAGCCATGGGCTCAAGCTCAATGCCAATAAATGTATAGTTATCCCCTTTGGGAAAAAATATGTACCCATGAATTACCATATAGGTGGCAGTACACTAAACACTGAAAGTGTGATAAGAGACTTAGGGACACAGGTGGACAGTGGTCTCACTTTCGATAACCACATCACCACAACAGTCAGGAAATCCATCTGTGTGGCACACCTCATCACTAAGGGCTTTTCATCCAGAAAAAAAGGAGGTCATTGTCCCACTGTACTAATCCCTCATTAGACCCATTATAGAATACAACACCCCGCTTGTACGTACCTCTCAAGACATCTGCAACAACTAGAAAGGCCGCAGAAATACCTCACTAAAAGAATCACAGGCCTAAAGAAGATGCTCTATGCTGACCACCTTAAAAAACTCCAGCTATACTCTTTCGCATATCGTCTACTCAGAGGCAATTTCTGCTTAACAGAAAGGCCATGTCAAACCCAGAGCTGTTGGACATGCTGCACTTAAAGAAATCCCAATCCCTCAGAGCCACACGCTCCAGGGATCTAAACCTTGTCATCACAATAAACAAAACATGCTGGAGGGATAGGATCCTGACCCAGAGACTCCCCAGACTCTGGAATAGATTGCCCATACATGTCAAGCAGAGTGCCTCTTTGGACCTCTTCAAAAGGAACCTTGATGATTGGATGGGAGAAAGGAAATTCTCCCCAGGGATCACGTCAGTCGCCCGGCTAGACAGGGGTCCAGGGAAGTAAATAGTGTGGGAAGAAATAGCCAGGGAATTGTTATGGCTGGGCTTGTATGGGCCCTAGGGCTGATAGCCTAGTACCAACCTATGAACCTATTCCTATGATTCCTGTAGTCTCACTAAACACAACTTCATACTCAGACTCTCGGGCAGTGGGATTAGACCATTGCACAACCTAAGTGGAATCACAGGATGTGATGGGGGCACACATGGGTAAGGACACCTTCAAGTAAAGCATGAAAATCAGGCATATGATGTGATAGGGGTTAGTGGCAGGATTTGTTTTATCATGGCAGAGCTTCACTTAGCTCTGACCCATTAATATAGATTGTCTGTGAAGCAAAACTACTCCTGTAACAGATGCAACTTGCTCCCTTGCCATTTTGAAAGCAGTGAGTATAAGACAGGCATTGGAACTTTTAGATATGAAATGTTTTGGAATGTTTATGCATCACATGCTTCCCAATTCTATTTCTTTTGCACCATTAGCAAAAGCTGATAAATGCATTGTTTTTGAGCACAAGGCTACAGGCAATGGGTAGAACTTCAATAAAGTTATTCTGGAAACATTTCATATGACAATTTAATTTTCTGCATAACCAAACTGCAGAAGTATGACAGGAAGAAATATAATGCAATAATGTGTACCTCAGTAATTCTCTATGGTCTAAATTATTCACCAGTACCACCACAGGTTGTACTAGTAATTATGTCACTGGTAACCACTTACTACAGATACTACTTATTTTTGCCAGGTAGTGTTCATGATGCTGCTACAACTGAGGTAATTGTTTACCACAATTTCCTATAGAATGTCCTTGAATAATATTTCCAATGTGGTACTTAGGCAAGGATTCATAGAGTTTAGCAGTACAGTGCAAATCCCGTGTATTGATTAGCTCTTTTGTGCTGCACTGTTATATAGTCTAGTGGACTGTTGACTCCCGTTAGCCAATCGATGGCTACGCTGTCATCGTCATTGCCGGGATTTTGCAACCAGGAAGCGGCCAAACAATTCAATGCAAGTGAACGCATGGCCATCATTAATGAACAACAAATACAAGAGGTTATTGAATCCAACCAAGTGGACAGTGAAAGTCTTTTTTTTTTTCAAAACAGGTTTATTGTTTTAACATGTAAGAGAAATATCATAACAATTTTATACAAGTAATTAAAAATAGGTATTATTATAATATTCAACAAAACAACTAAAGTATTTACAGAGACATCCACTACAATCAGATCAATTAATTAAACTAAAATACCATGCTATTGAAATTAAAAGTTTTTTAACAAATTTTGTAAATTATCCCATACAATAAAATAAGATGTTTTTCTATTTGTTCTAGTCCTAATTGTGTTTATTTCCATATGGCACACTATATTCATAACATTTTTAAATTCATTGAACAAAGGAGGTGTATCTGAAATCCAATTTCTAGTTATTATTTTCCTAGCCACTGCTAGAATAGACCATAACAAGGGAAGCTTAACCTTTTCAACACTTTGAGGTACAGGTGTGTTGAATAATATAAGAGATTTAGAAATAATGAAATTATCTGTAAAAAGAGCCTGCAAAAATTCATTAATTGACTTCCAGTATTCTTTCAATTTTATACAGTCATAAAACATATGAGCCCAGTCAGCATTAATTTCTACATTACATCTCTTACATAGATTATCTTTATTATTTATTTTATTCATCATCAAAGGTGTATAAAAAGATCTATGTAAAAATTTCCATGTATAAAGTCTCCAGACAATGGAAGATTCCAATATATATTGTTTATCTTGTTGATTTGGTGGGTCCCCATTAATAGAAGTGAAATAATTCCAGTATGAATCTACACTGTAAAAAGTTTCTTGTCTGATAACTTTATGTATGTATGAAAGTTGACCTTTATCAGAAACTTTATGTTGTAAATTTAATATCAAGTAATCAATCAGTGTTGGAATAGATTCTTTAACAGTTATAGACATTAAATCTATTTTATTAATGAGATGTTGTCTAAAGGTCTGAACCTCTAACCAGCAAGTTTCTCTTAGATCAAATTCTTGTTTTAAGAAATCTAGATTTTAACTTTATTATCAGATATCAACTGATACCAGTACTTTAGATCATTATCTATAGCTAAATGAGTTCCTTCAGAAGTAGATGACAAAAGCATACCCTGAGTATACATTATAGGAAATACAATAAAATTCCATTCCCTATACTTAGGGTGCATGAATATAAAGTTACGATAACTAATAATAATATTTAATGGGTAACAAACCATATGTTTAGGTGTAATAGGTGATGTACAAAATTCCTTTAGTAACCATAACATGGAGTTATTTACAATCATATTTTTATGTGTTAAGGAGATTTTCATGGAGTGTTTACTAATTAGCTCCCAATAATCTTTCCATTTTGTGACATATGACTGATCTATTAATAAAGTAATAACTTTTACAATAGAAGAGATAGTATATAAATTAAAGTCTGGAAAAGAAATACCCCCTTGAGACCAGCTATTAGTATGTTTCTTTAATGCAATCCTAGGTCTATTAGGTGCCCATAAGAAATTTAACATTAGTGTGTTCAGTTTCTTGATAATTATTTTTGTAGGTGGAAGTATTATTGATTGTATTAAGTATAAAATCTTGGGGAATATTATCATTTTAATAATTGTAAGTCTCTCCTCCATAGTAAAAAAAACATATTATTCCAGGTATTAAAAAGATTTTGTATATTAAGAAAACAGGTATTATAATTATTATATATAATAGATTTAATATCTTTAGATAGTATTATACCTAAATAAGTTATCTGACCTGAATTGGGTACATATTTAGTAAAATCACTAATGAGAGTATTTTTTCGTGTATATATAGGTAGTATTTCAGTTTTTTCTTCATTGAATATTAAACCAGAAATACTTTTAAAATTCATCATGTTATCAAATAGAGTCTGTATAGAAGAATTAGATCCTGCTGATGTAATTAGAACATCATCTGCAAAAAGTTAATTTTGGATGTTGTATTTTCATCTATTTCAAAACCCTCTATGTCAGTACTGTTTCTGATCAAATTAGCCCAAGGCTCCATTACTAAAGTGAATAATAGTGGATAAAGCGGACATCCTTGTTTTGTACCTTTAAGAATGGGTATTTTTTGTGAAACATATGTTCCTACCTTAATATAAGCCAACGTTCCTTTGTATAAATGTTCAATTAGATTTACAAATGCATCCGAGAAGTTTGTGCACTTCATTAAGGTAAACAGTCCCAACTTACTGACTCAAACGCTGAACTTATATCAAGACTAATAAGTGTTAAATCTTTCTTTTTCCTATTTGCAAAATCTATTAATGTTAAAGTTCTTCTTATATTATCAAAAGTATTTCTATTTACAATGAAGCCTGTCTGATCTATATCTATAATGCCGGGAATGATTGTCTTCAATCTATCAGCAAAGATATTCATAAACATTTTATAATCAACATTAAGTAATGAGATGGGCCGATATGAAGAACATCTAGTTGGATCTTTATTAGGTTTTAAAATTGGCGAAATAAATGTATATTGCCAAGATGGGGGTTATTAACTCAGTTTGGGCCAAAATAAAACCTTATGTATTAATGAATATGTATTTTTAGAAAGGATTTTATATATCTCTGGTATAATACCATCATTACCCGGTGCTTTGTTTGATTTAAGCTTATTTATTTGTGTAATAACTTCTGTATATGAAATACTCTTGTCCAATAGTTTAATCTGTTGTTTATTAAGCTTTTTATTCATATTTGTGGTTATAAACTCCTTTATTTTATCTTTAGGTTCCATGTTAATATTATTATGGTTAATTTTGTGAAAGTGATTTCTAAATTCATCTAGTATTTCTGGTATACTAGAAACATTCTTCTTTTTCCTTAGAGAAAGATTTCTTTGATATGGTTTTGTTTATTCAACCTTTTTGTTTTATTTTTAAGTCTATGTAAGTATTTGGGGCTTATTGAATAAGACAAAAACTTGTATTCTCTAAAGTTATTTTAACTTTATGAGTTAAAATGTCTTTGTATTTCTCATTTAGTTTGTTTATTTCTTCAATAACTTTCTTGTCCATAATATTTTCTTTATTATTATGTTTATAAGAGTCTAATTTACTTTGAATATCTAACAATTCCTTATCCCAAGATTTCCTTTTATTATTATACCATCTGATACTTTGTCCATATAGATATGATTTTAAGGCATCCCAAACATAAACAATGGAGACTTCAGGAGTGTTATTTATGTCTAAAATGTTTTACTTCTGAAAGTATATATTCTTTATAGTCTTTTAGTTGAGTTAAGTATGCTGGTATCCTTTTGATCTGAACATTATGAGTATTTTTATCATGAATTCAAAACAATTGAATTATGATCAGATATAGGACATGAAATGATTTTGGAATTAATTAAATCTGTTACCATCTGGTTAGAAATAAAGACCCTATCTATTTTTGAATAAGTTTTGTATCTGTTAGAAAAAAAGGTGTATGGTAATGATTTTGAATCTATCTGATTATTAATATCATTCAAATGATAAGAATTAGCAAAATCCTTTAAATGTTTTGCATTAGATGTAATTCTTCTCTTTCCTATAGTGGTAGTATCACTTTCATGTAGTATGCAATTAAAGTCACCAGCTAAAACAATATCTCCTATAGAGAATGATATGATCTTATCAAGATGATGTTTCACTGTATTAATACCAATTCCAGGTATCCAATATACATTAATTAAAGTGTAAGTCTTCCCATTAATTTGTATTGTAACCATACAAAACATTCCTTTGTCATCCTGATAAGACTTAATGGTTTTAGGAATGGGCATACTTTTATTCCATAAAATAGCCACTCCTCTTTTTTTCTGAGTGTGCTCTGAACTAACCAATACTGTATATCTGTTTGTGGCTAGTTTATCAATATCTTTTTTCAAGAGATGGGTTTCTTGTAGGAAGACTAAGTTGGCCTTATGTAAATTAATGTATCTTATTAGGCTTACCCTTTTACATGGATTATTCAATCCATTAATGTTTAAAGAAATTCCTTTTAAAGATGTCATTTGGCATTTTAAAACTTAAGAATCTTATGATCAAAATAACAAATAACAAGATAAGTAATGTTACATCTCCTCCTTTAGGTGTATCTTTAAATATAGCTGTATTTATTGAATCTCTTATGGGATTTCGTATAGGATTCAATTTTGTTTGTAGTGACAATGAATGTACAAAATATATTGTGGATGTCAAAACTATATACAAATAACAATGAACAAGTGAAAATGATGTAAGGATTAAACCTTGCATCCAGCCTGGAGTTATAAACTCCAACTTAGAGTAGTATTTACCACTCAAGTTAACCCCTACCCTAAGCAGCAGTCGTCAGCTATCACCTTATCAATTTAATACTAGTTATATTTAACTGAAGTTAACAGTTTTCAATTCAATTATCTAGCAAGACAAGACTACACATTTGGTAAAACAGCATCATATAAACTAAAATAAACCTTTTTTTTTTTTTTTTTAAAAACTGTTCATACTACTATATACATCCATGTAATATAAAACACTTGTATTCAAATAGCATTCAAATAATCTTGATGTTAGAAATCAAGAGGAGAGAAAAATAAGTTCTAACATTCATTTAAATCAAAAACTTTGGCTAATATGATTCAGACATTACATATATTAGGATGCATCTATTTTCTGTCATGTAAATACAGTTAACAGCTTCCAAAAAAAACCTTGAATTGCTTGTATATGAGCATTTACTCAAACTCATTATTGCCAATAGAATAAAATATTGTATTCATAGAAATTGTTATAAATCATACTTCATAGTTAAGCAGATTCTCTGAAACATTTATATACATATCTACATACACACACATACACACACACACACATATATATATATATATATATATATATATATATATATATATATACATACATACACACATGCACACACATATACATATATATATATACATACATACACACATGCACACACATATACACATATACATATATATATATATATATACATACACATGCATACACACACACACACACACACACACACACACACACACACACACACACACACACACACACATACACACACACACACACACACACACACACATACACACACACACACACACACACACACACACACACACATATATATATATATATATATATATATATATATATATATATATATCTGATCTCACTGAGTTGTATCTTTACTGAGCACCATCTTACTTGCTGTCCCTTCAAAAAATCTGTCTGCTTTATACAAAATAATGCACAGCAAACACATTTTAGTAACCAGGTTTTACAAACATGCTATACTACTGCTTTAAAATATATCACATGACAATTTCTTCCAGTATAGAGTTATAAAATTATTTATGCTTGTCAATCAGATGAATTAAATGAGTTATAGTAATGTATATGTTTGGGACATAGGTTTTTAACACATATTATTAATCTGCTATTCCAGTATCTGTGATGTGTCAGTGTGATATTTAGGTCAAAGGTGAGACCAGCTGCTTTCAGCTTCTCTGTGAGAATTCTGAGAGTTGAAGCTTTTGAAGTAGCTCATGGACACTGTGCATGAGACAGCCCACATCTCAGATTGTCTCTCTTAACATTTTGGCGGGAAACTTATTAAAAACTAGTGACAAACATTCATTTAGCAGTGTAAATGCATCTAAACATGAAAAAACCTTCACAATGCATTCTACAGGTTATTACAGACTCTATGTAAGTGAAATCAAGCCCAAAATTATTAATAAGTAACAAAACTCAACATTTCTGTCCCAACTCAACTCCTATGCAAATCTTATTATTTACTGTGTCTATATGATCAAAAGCATTTCTATATATTAATAAAGAAAAGAAAAGAGAGTAGAAAGTAAAAGGGTGTAAGGCAGAAATAAAAAAATGTAAGAGAAAGCTATAAGAAGTATATACAATAAAATGTTACTTACTGTTTATATTAATAGAGTTAAAAATAAAACATATTATTTACTATTATTTAGTTCTAATTATTATTAGTTAAAGCATGACAGATTATTTACAAACAAGCATAAGCCGTGTAATCAAGAAAGTATAATTAGGAATAGCATTTGAAGAACATATAAACTTTTAAAGGAAAAAAAATGTATCAAATTACTGACCTTATTTTTCCTCTTCAGAAAGAGAAACAAGTTAAATCACAGCTTGCCATTAAATCTCCAGTTATTTGGACTAGTTATGAAACAAAACATTTCTTTGCACACAGAGAATAACTTTGATTAAATCTTTTTCAAAATATTTGTTGCTTCTTGGAAATGCAGGAACTATATTTAAAAGGATTAATAATAAAATAAAATGATGAGAGAGAAAAAAAACATAGTACAAATCATTTGTTTTTTAGTCTCTTCTTCTTCTCTGAAGTCTTCCACGAAGTTTCAGTTGCCAGTCTCTTTAACGAAGGACTAGACCATTCCATTTCTTCTATTTTTTCCAAAATCTTATTTTTTTGATAAACAGTAAAGCAGAGTCTAAGTCATCAAAAATTTTAGGACCATCAGGAAGGAAGATTTTAAGCTTGGCAGGAAACAGAAGATATGTTTTAAACTGTGCCTTTTTAAGCTCCCTTATTAGTGGCAGAAAAACTTTTCTTTTAGCTAATACCATGGAAGAATAGTCATTGTCAAAACGCACAGTTGTTTCATTAATCTTAACAGGAGCTTTAGCCCAAGCAGATTTAAGAACCATCTCTTTATCAAAGATGATAGAAATCTAACTATAACTGATCTAGGATAGTTTTTGTTAGAGTTAGTATTAGCTATAGATCTATGTGCTCTTTCGATACCAAAAGAGAATGCTTCTGGTAAATCTAAAGTTTTAGGGAGCCATGTTGTTAAAAAAGAAGTAAGATTGTTACCTTCAATATTTTCTGGCAGTCCAAAAATCCTAATGTTATTGTGCCTAGATCTATTTTCCAGGTCATCCAGCTTTGTTTGTAAATGTGTATTTTGTTTCAGCAGAAACTCAATGTTGATTTCCTCTTCTTGTATTCTATTTTCCATGTCATTCACAGCTTCTTCTATGCCTGTCATCTGGATCTTCTGTTGTTGCAGGTCCAGATGTAACAAGTCTATTTGTTTTGTAGTTTTTTCTATGAAAGTGTCTATTTTAGTATCCATTGTATCCATCTTAGCAGTAAGTTGCTGGACTATAATTATCAGAGACTGAAGTTCTTTCTTGATGCTGGAGTCTTGAGAATTTGTCTTACTGGAACTCATTTCAGACTGATAAACTGACAGGAAAATTTCCAAAGTAATTTCTGACAGGAATATTATTAAGATTTCCTTTCTTTTTTAGATATAGTTCAAGAACTAAATAAAACAAACATATTTAGAAAGAAAATTACTTCAAAAATTAATTTTTTAAGTAATTAATTCCTGTCAATGTAATGAAATTGATGGAGCTGAAGAAATCTGCTGCTATCCTGTGTTCATCCTTGGCCACGCCCCCGACAGTGAAAGTCTTGATGGCTTCCCGCATATTACTTTGATTAACGAGAGTGAAGGCTTTCCACCTGAGGGTGCGAGATCTAAGAATAGACGGGCTGGCTCTTGGACAGAACCAAATAATAGAACTAGCCTTTCAGGTACTAGCAGACAACTCTCAGACATTTTGAACTCTAAATTTGAATTTGAAAAAAAGCTTTCAAATTCTAGCAATAATGGCAGTTATTCCAGTATGTTGAATGATTTGGACTACTACTTGTACAAATATAAAATGTTGGACATGGACAACTCGTACCTAAAACATTTGTTTACATTTGAAAATTGTGCCGAAAGGCTTGAGAGTATGTAAGTACCCAAATAATGTTGTACAGGGTACGGATTTTCATCAGGATTTATTGAATGCTTTTGACAAGTGTGGATTTGATATAATGAGAGCTATCATTAAAAACAATGAATTAGAGATGGAAAAACTGCATATTAACATTGAACGAGTTAATCGGGTATTACTAGTGACTTATTGTTTAAGGTTGAAGAAGAAAAAAACTAAATATAACAAGTTATTAAAGAATTTAGAGTTCAAATGTGTGGAAGTTCAGAATAGGAAGGTGGGTAAGATTGAGAGAGATACTAAGGAATACAAAAATAAAACACACTACCCAAAGCTAAAGTTTTGGGCTAAGGGACGGAACGTGCACTGGGAAAGAGAATTGAATGATTGGATGATACGTGATGACTCTTTTCACACTGAAAATTAACCAGATTGTACTGAGTTCCCCCCCACTTAGGAGATCTGAAAGACTTATGGATAAGGAGCCTGTAGTTTATAACACAAAAAACTACAGGGGCAGGGGTTGGAGACCCCAGGGGAGGAAAGAATCAGGATGGAATTAGTAGATGGTATAGTACAGGAACGTAACAAATGGACTTACCAAGATTTCAATATATTCAATTATTCTAGTATTGGTGGCAACAAAACATTTTTTGAATTATTTTCTAAAGGCTTTGGTTTTATACCAAGGCAGAGAACAAATATTTTCAAATTGTTAGTGGATGTTAAATTATTTTTGAGAAAGAAAAACTTAGAACTATTTTTAATGGAAGGGTAATTAATTCTAATAGAAACAGTTTGGCACCTAGTAGCACCTTTAACCCACCATTGCACCCCCAATTGCGAAATTTTGAGTTAACAGTTGAAAGAGAACTAAGGGCCTGTTTAAAACATCAGTTTGTGCACCCCAATTTAACACCTCTCGAATATGAAGTCCTAAGGGACTTAAGTAATAACAGAAATATAAGAGTAATGAAACCAGATAAGGGTGGGAGGGGGTTGTACTTATGGACAGTATACAATATGAAGGTAAAATGATGGATATTTTGAATGATACTAACAAATATTCAAGAACTTCCATTAACGAAATCAATATAGCATATAGGAAAATACAAGTGGCTTTAAACGACCTGTTAATGGAAGGGTTAATAGATATCAAGACATATAAATACTTGCATGTTGAAAAACCAAAAGTCCTCTCCATCTTTGCGATCCCTAAGGTGCATAAAGATAGTTATGATCCACCATTAAGAGCTATAGTTTCAGCAAACGGCTCAGTGACAGCACCTTTAGCTAAGTATGTTGATGTAAAGGTGAAGGGGTTAGTTTTGAACAATTGTAATATATTACAAGATTCATGGGATTTTCTGAGGAAATTGCATTCAACTTTATTTAATGAAAATGTGGCTTTTGGCACGTTAGATGTGGTGGACTTATTTACTAGTATACCACACAACCTTGGTATGGAATGGTTTGAAGAAATGTTGGTTGAATACAAGGAAATTACTCAATGTGAGTTTAGAACAGTGCTAGTTTTAATGGAAATAGTTTTAAAAAACAATTTTATTTTTTTTCAAGGGGAATATTTCAAGCAGGAGAAAGGAGTGGCCATGGGGGCACACTGTGCCCCTACTTATGCTAATATCATTATGGCCTATTGGGAAAACAACTACCTCCTGAAGTCTCCTTACAAATGTTTTTGGACATTATATGGTAGATTTCTTGATGACTTATGTTTTTTATGGGTGGGGAACCAAAACAACTTTGAAGAATTCATTGAATACATAAATGGTACAACTGAATTTTTGGATTTCACCCATAAAATTTACCATCATGAGTTAATTTATTTAGATGTTAATATAAAGAAAAACAAAGGAAATTTTGAATCTAGGATTCATAGGAAGGAAACCTTTTCCAATTCCTATTTACACTACACTAGTTCCCACCCACTGTATCAGAAGAAAGGAGTGTTGAAAGGTCAACTAGTACGAATGTGTAGAATGACTTCAGATGATGAAACTTTTGTAAGTGAAAGTATTAAATTGAAGAGGTTATTTTTGAACAGAGGATACCCCAGTGATTTATTTGATCAAATACTGAAAGAGGTATCAGACGAAAGAAAGGGCAAATTTGCTCCAATCTTAGGGAAAAATTACCTCTGAAAGGAAATAAACTTGAAGAAAAGTTAAATTTTGAATCAAATAGCAATTACAGTTCGGGGTTTGTTACTATTTATGATGGTCAGTCTAGTTTAGTGAGAAGAGTGATGGACAAAGAATGGAGCAATTTCTCAAAAGTATCAGACTTGAAATACATTTTTGACAAACCTTTGACACATATATATCATAAGGGGAACACAATAAAGAATATGTTAGAAAGAGGTCCAAACAATAGTAAACAGGACAGGACTACAACAGTAAAGAAGGGTCTGTACAAATGTGGCTGTTGTAATTATTGTGCCCACTTAATAATGGGAGATTCTATTCATTTGCAAGCTAGGAAAAGGAAATTGATGCTAAATACTTATGCCAATTGTAATACGAAAGGTATTACATATTTGGCTATGTGTAAGGAATGTGAATCTTTTTATGTGGGCAAAAGTGAAAGAAAATTAAAACAAAGAATATATGAACACTTGTACGACATTAAGACTAAAAGTGAAAATAATGCACTGTATAAACACAGTATGATATGTAAAACATCTGGATTTCAGTTCTTTGTTCTTGAAGTGGTTACAGTGGACCCTAGGGGTGGTATGTGGGAAACATTGGTTGAATATAGGGAATTATACTGGCAGCTAGTATTAGAAGCAAGTAGACCTCCAGGACTTAATGATATGATTTCACTAGTGCCAGTATTGAAATTAAGATCTGCCAAACTATAAATGCCCCCTTATTTTATTTTTGTTATATATATATATATATATATATATATATATATATATATATATATATATATAAATGTTTTTAAAGAATTTTATGAATTTTTTAAGAATTAATTTATATATTTTCAAAAAAAACTTTTTCACCAATTTACACAACTAGAAAAGTAAAACAATTTGTTTAACAGAGTGGACAAAGTAGTACTTATTTTTGCCACATGAGGGAGCCAAAGACTTTTTAAGTATTTGATTGTGTTGCAACTGTTTAACATAGAAATTAAAAAAAAAAGTTTTTTATATTTTAACAATTTAATTTATTTATATCAATGAAGGTTTTGTGTGTAATTATAGTCATATTCATACTAAATGTAAGACATGATTGTAATAAATGGAAATAGAAATATTTTTTAGAAAAAGGTACAGAACTTTGAAATGTCTGTAATGAATTAATGACACCTTTTTTCTATTGGAAATTTTAATTGGTTCAATTGGTCAGAATATAAAACGGGAAGTTTATGACTTCTTTTTTATCTGATGAAGTTGAAGATGAAAACTTTATTTTATGTGTCAAGCGTTAAAGTGTTGGGTTTGTTTATTAAATCTGTTTGCGTGTATCCAACTTGATTCATGGTGCTTTTACTTGTTTATTGTTTTTTGCGAGCACCATCCATTACTTTTGTGGTTATATAGTCTAGTTCACAGCCATCAAAATTCCTGAAAGGGCAACATTTCAATAACCTGTAGATGCCATGAATATAAAATGCTCTGTTGTGTAGTTTAAAAAGCATATAGTGGACCTCCTGCAGTACAGTGTACCTACAACACAAAGGCACTGATCAGACCCCCATCTCCCAGTCCCAAGACACACACACACATGCACGCACATGCACGCACATGCACGCGCGCACACACACACACACACACACACACACACACACACACACACACACACACACACACACCGATGCTCATGTATATATTGATATTCATGCAGCTTCCACTGTATTTTCATTGTAGGAGTACTAGACTGTAGTTTTTCATTAGACTACAAGGTGGAGCTGTTTCAGGGATATAAAAGACAATTTCGAAAGTGAAAGAAGAGACTGAAATACTAGCTGAATGAGGGAAGACTGAAACTGTGAGCTGAAGGGAAAAGGGCCTTGCAGCATGACTGGATATTTTTCTCTGGTGTTTTGTGACAGGGAAGTGAAGTAGCAGTTTGTGGCTGTTCGTTGCTGAAATCCTGGATGATGGTATTTTGTGGAATCAGGAGAGAAGGCTGAAACCAGTAGTTCCACGCCTGCATATGATTCATCAAGAAAAGAAGTTGCTTTGGGCCTAGTACAGAGAAGCCATAGATGATTACCAGAGTTCTGGCAGGTGATTTTTCTAATTTTCTCATCAGAGGAACCACGGTGCCTGGTCACTAGGAAAATCTCGATGGAGTGGTGAGAGGCTCTGGCTGTCTTTTTACATTTTTTATAAGATTGTGGCTCCCCCTTCTAAATGCTTTGTGGATTACAAATAACTGGGATCCATTTGAGCTGCAACTTGGGCCCCGTCATGCCGGCAGCCAGCAAGACTGTCAGTAGTCACTGGCCAGTGAACAAGGTATAATATAGTGTTTCATAGCTGGTCTTTTTAGAATTGATCAAGGGGGTTGAAGGTGTTAGTACTGCTCAATGATATTGCATTTTCTCATACCTGTATTGTTGTATTATAACTCTTTTATTGCTTAACGACATTGCATTTTCTCATACCTGTATTGCTGTATTATAACTCTTTTATTGCCTAATGACATTGCATTTTTCTCCCGTGTTTGTATTGCTGCATTATACAGCTTTACTGCTCATTGATATTGCCTTCTTTGTGCATGTTTGGATGTCAAGACCTTCTTCTGTTGAGTTCTGGGGGAGAGGATGTATATATGTTTCATTGCATTCATATCTCACCTTGCATTATTGCTAACTGGTGCACTGCTGAAATAATTTGTTTGGGGTTGTGCTATTGCCTTTATAACTGGATTGTCACCTAGACTAAAATCTGTCAATCTTGCCACCTTGGTGTGTGGGCCTATAGTGGTGTCACCAGAGTCAGGTAGGAAGGAACCTATATCTACTTCAGCTACACCTGCGGGTGCGCTACATTTGGGGGCTCATCCGGGATTGCCTGCAGGCTCCACCCTTTTCTCCTGTACGTGTGGAAAGCAATTCCAGCATTAACATGAACCCAGAAGCGTCAGCTTCACTACCCATAAATACTATAGGGCCTGAAGTTTTGAATGCTTTAGGAAGTATTGTAGAGAAATGCTTAAAGCCTACACAGCCATTCACTGGGTTTGGCTACCGCAAATTGCGTTTCTTTTCTGGAAAACAACCCACACCTCAGGGAGTGGAAGATTTTGAATCCTGGATGGATCAGGCATCGCAAGCCCTAGAGGAGTGGGATATCGCAGAATCTCAGAAGAAGCAGCAGATAGCTGAAAGTCTAAAGGGATTAGCTGTTGATACTATACGCAACCTAAGGATGGGTAAGCAAGATTCCACAATCAAGGACTATTTAGGAGTACTGCTGGATGTGTTTGGAAGGACCGAGAGGGCTGCTGATCTACTGTATCAGTTTGAACATACATACCAAGACATTGGTGAGAAACTATCTGATTACATTAAGCAATTAGATAAAATGCTCCACCAGATCATCCTAAAGAAGGGGGTGGATCCAAATGTAGCTGACCAAGTACAGCTTGGACAAATTTTACAGGGAGCTCAAGCTATGGACCCCATTGTGTGGAAAACGAGGATGAGAAATAGGGAAGAGACTCGAACTTATTCTCAGTTTGTTAAAGAGGTGAGGGAAGAGGAAGCCCTGTTGGAAGCCAAATCTCAGTGTTCAACGGCAGCTAAAACAGTGAGTGAACACCAGCAGGAGCCTATAGCCATGCTCACTACTCAAACAGGAGTAGTGGCCCAGAGTGTCCACAATGTAGAGGTGTCACAGTTGCAGATACAGGTGTCTTTCCTGACCGACGCCATAGCTCAAGTCAGCAAGACAGTTGCAGAATTGCAGAAAGCTGTGGTAACTTTAGCTGAAGGGAGGATTACATCAGCTAGAACCTCCATGAAAAGACTCAAGGAAGAACCAAATCAGCCCATGTTCAGAGTTTCTACTGGATTTTGTTTTTGCTGTGGGGATGCAGGGCATATAAAGCAGCAGTGTCTTAATGCAGAGAACTTGATAAAACGTTAATGAACTATTATTGGCTAGTGCAATGTGGGGAAACTTCAAAGGGCCTCAGTGAAGGAGCCAGCTACAAAGAGGTCCATAAAATCTAACATCAAGAGACAGCATCCTGGATCTACTTAAAAACTGCTCCAAACCAAGACCAGAAGACACGGACACCAAAGTCCGTGCAAAGGAGTGCTTTCATTCACTTTAATATGCTGTGAACTTCATCAGAAAAACACTCTAACCACCCTAAAACAGCATTTAAATACTTAATTAGCAGTCACATGACTGAATAATCATAATTTAAAAAGAAAACTCATTTTTATAAATGTAAAAAAATACATATAAAAATCCATGTAGTGGAAATAGTAGAAGTAGAAAACATAATTAAAACATTTTTGTGCATTCTAATAAATGTCATAAAATGAAGATATTTTAAAAAAACTTTATAGCTTAGTTTGCAAAAAACACTTTATGTTAATGGTGTCATTTAGACCTGGTGCAACATCTGCACCCAAGTAAATTTGCCATAAGGATTCTTTGCATTCTAACCTGGTTTTATAATCACCCGAAAAAGTTTCTTGACTGACAGTATCTATCACTGAAAAAAACACATTTTTTGAAGTCAGTACAAATACCAGCATGTTTTGCCAAAGCATTGGTTTGTTCTTTTTCTTAATTGCTAAAACATGTTCATAAATACATCTTTTTAAACACCTAGTAGTCTTTCCTATGTAATAACTTGGGCAGGATAAACATTGTGCAACAGATACTACCATTTCACTTTGACAAGTGTAATATCCTTTGGCCCAAAAAGTTCTTTTTATGTGACTAAATTCCACTGAAGATGTGTTACTGATGTACCTACACTGTCTACAAGAATTACAAGAATAACTACCTTTTTTCTGAATGAGTGCACTTTTTATGTCAGTTTTGTTGTTGCAACCCTGTTCTAATAAACTCTTAATGTTTGTAACTTTTTTATAAGTAAACTGAGGTCACAGTCATATAATCTTGGCTAAATCTATATTAACTACTACAATTTTCCAGTTGTCAACTATAATTTGTCTAATGGTCCACATCTCATTAACTATAGGAAGTGGAAATGAAAATGTAAAACTGTTGTTCAAATTCTTGGAGTGGTCACTGATACCCTGTCCTTCATTCAATGCTTTAAATTGGGTGTGACCACTCAAAATTGGACTTGCCTTGCCGTCTCTTAACTTTAGAACTTCATTTTCTATTTGGTTCAGCCATGATCTGTCATAACTTCTAGCCTCAAATAAAGTTCTCAAAGTCTCTATTTCTTTTGTAAAGTCAGTATCTGATGTAGTTAATCTACTAAGTCTAATTAGTTGTCCTTTAACTACACCCTTTTTCATATGAGGAGGATGGAGGCTGTCTCTATGTAGATATTGGTTGGCAAACACTGGCTTTCTATAAATGCTACTGATGAACTGTTTGGACTGAAAATCAAATGCCAAATTTAAATCCAAAAAGTTAAGACTGCAACCAAAACCACTGATAGTGAACTTTATGAAGTCAGTGGAATTGTTTAAGACAGAAACTAGTATTTCAAAATCTTCATAGCTACCTTGCCAAAGAAAAAAGAGATCATCAATGTAACGGCGATATATCAGTATCCTATCAAACAACCTGTGTTTAATAAGAAACTTATTTTCCCAATTCGCCATCACAAGGTTAGCAAAAGTAGGGGCAACTCTAGCCCCCATAGCTACTCTTGATGTTTGTTTGTGCAGTTGTTCGTTGAATTTAAAAAAATATTGTCAAGAACAAGATCCATTAGTGCACAAACAGTAGTTATCTTTGTATTGCCAAAATCAGTATTTGTAGATAAGTATTCTCTCAAAAATTCCAAGCCTATTTACTGATCAATACAGGTGTAAAGAGAAACTGCATCCAAAGAAGCAAAAACAAAAGTACTATCTGGTAGTCTTTCAGGTAATGTTTCAAAGCCTGCATCACATGATTTAAAAGAAAATCCAACCAAATGGACAGTGTTTCTCTCTTAGACTTTGCTGCAGATATAATTGGTCTAAAGGGGGGATTAACATTGTTTTTCTGCATGTTTGGAATACCAAAGAGTACTGACATTTTGGAAAATTCAACTTGTAAATAGACATAAGTTTGATAATCTATTTCTCCTTGACAAAACATGTCAAACAGTAAGGTGTCCAATTTCAGATAACTATTTTTAATAGTGGACAACTCTACCCTCTGATATGTATCATTGTCTTTTAACATTTCTTCCATTGCTGTAATATAGTCTTTTGTATCCATAATAACAATTTTCCCCCTTTATCTGCTCTCATAACCCTAACTTGGGTGTTAGTGCACATACTTTTGAGTGCTTTTTCTTCCAAATCAGTCAAATTGTGAACCTTGTTATCAGGCTTTAACTGTCTAAAGCCAGATTCACATATATTTTGGAAGACCTGCAAGGTTCCTAGCAATGGTGGATTGTAGGTACTACATTTTTTAGGCATTTGAGAGACATTAACCTGGTTGTCTATGTTAACATCCTGCATGACCAACTTTCTAAGGAACAATTTAAAGTCCTCAATAACTTTAGCTAGATTAAAAGAATTTGCTGGTATAAATGATAAATCTTTTTTCAAAACTTCACATGCCTGTGGTGGTAAACACATATGGGAAAGGTTCACAATTTCAATACCGTAATGGGAATTTTCTTTGCCACCTATCACTTTTTCTTGTTCCTGCCTTTGTCCTTCCCCTTGCCCTGTACTGTTTTGGACCACATTGGTGTTTTCTTGTTCCCTTGTTGGTCCACTAAAAAAGGACCCATATTGTTTACTGAAAAAGAACCTTCAACAGCTGAAATGTTGGTCCCCTGATTTTGAATAATATTGTTGTTAGTAACATTGGCAATATTGTTACTACCTTGACCAACTGCATGTTCTTTAACTGTGGTGTTACCCATACTGTTGTTGGTAGTAAAAGTACTTTCAGCTGTAACTTTTTATACTTCTCCTACAACTTCATGTACATTGTTGACATTATTTAAATTAAATACACGATTATTCAAACTACGAACTGCATAGGCACTGTTATCAGCATAAGCCGATATATCTCTTCTTAATTTATCCTGTTTCCTTGTTACAGTTGTTGCCCTATATCTATCCGCTTTAGCGGCAACACCACAAAACAAATGGTTAAGCAATTTGAAACAAGAAAAGTTCTTAATTTTCGCATCCAAGTCTCCAATGGCGACTTTTACTTCTTCCATCTGTTTCTGGCAGTGTTCAACCACAATCTGCATCATGTTAATAGTGGATTCATTGAACAAATCAACAAGTTGACTGTGTAGTTCGTCCCCAGTTTTCACACAGTTCGGGAATTTATTGAACCGCAAGCCTTGCGGAACACACTTGCGTCTAATACATTCACCAAAATAGCTTATTTCACCGTTAAGCATGACATATTTAAGAGTTAGTTTCACAAAGTTAAAAATAAGTTTTTTACATTTACTTTGCTGGACAATGCCAATGTTTGAATTATCAGTACTTACTGACTCACTGTTTGACAAGTTTGCAATGTCGGCAAAAGGATTAGCATGAGTTTGCAAGACATGCTGTAAAACGTTGTTGTTGAGTACCGGTGTTAATTCAACTGGAGTGTCTTCAGCTGGAATCACATTGGGTACATTCACTAAGTTATGTTGCTGGCTAGTAGAGTAGAGGAACTGCCTGGGATCCTCCTGCTCTTTCGAGCCCTCTAGTGATGGCAGTTGTAATGACAGCTGTAATTTGTTCAGAAAAAGAAGCAAAGCTGTCAGGTACTGGATGGGTGGATAAATTGAGCAATGTGTCCTGTGAATTGCCTTCCATGGTGAGGGTCAGAGTCAATCACAAACGACAAGCAAACTCCAAAAAAACTTGAAAAGATACAAAATCACTGGAAAACTAAAAAAACTACTCCAAACCAAGACCAAAAGACATGGACACCAAAGGCTAGCTCTTTCATTCACTTTAATATGCTGTGAACTTCATCAGAAAAACACTCTGACCACCCTAAAACAGCATTTAAATACTTAATTAGCAGTCACATGACTGAATAATCATAATTTAAAAAGAAAGCTAATTTTTATAAATGTAAAAAAATACATAGAAAAATCCATATAGTGGAAATAGTAGAAGTAGAAAACGTAATTGTAATAGGGGAGAGAAACTACCTACTCTGCACACTTCTAGCTCATCTGAGGTGAACGAGCAAACTGGAAAGCCATCTCAGCCAAAATCTCAGCATATGAGACTGCAAAGCATTACTAAGCAAGATTCTTATCTGTTAAAATGGCAAGGTCAACCGGTGGTACCGCCACCACATGCTGACTGCCGTACAACTGAACAGCACCGGAAACAGAAACTACCCGATGGCCTACTGGGACCGTCCCCTGTCATGTCAGTAAAAATAGAAGGAGTGTATAGTAAAGCACTGTTGGATACTGGTGCACAAATCACCATTCTGTACAGAGACTTTTACCAAAAATACTTAAAGCATTTGCCACTTGAAAAATTAGAAGATTTGGAGATCTGGGGGCTAAGTGACATGAAGTTCCCTTATGATGGTTATGTATCACAAAAATGCTGGGAATTGCACTCTGGATCCAACTGTACAAGGAAGCAACAGTAAATAGTAAATTATATTATATTATAAAAGGCCGCCACTATCATTTTACTATTACTACTGTGTAATTTTAATTATTTTTAATTATAATTTTTAAATTTACGCATTTTTAGAACTGCCTACATTATGTTTTAGATCTGTCGGTCTTAAAACAACACACCTTGTGACACGAGTTTTCATGTTTTTAATTACATAGTCTTGTGGTTTCAGCTTTTTACTTTTAACTGATTGCTTTTTAAATGATTGACTATTTTAAATTTTCAATTGTATTAATTAGGTGTTGCCCTATCAAATGTAGGACTGTGTCCTTGTGACTATAATTACAGGTCTATTTAAACAGCAGTTGGGAGAGATTTTTTTTGTCTGAAGAAGTCCCACTATTTAGTGGGACGAAAAGCACTTCATGTTAAACAAACTGTCATTTGTTTTTATCATCTCTGGAATTACGTTTACTATTTACTGTTGCTTCCATGTACTGTTGGATTCAGAGTGCAATTCCCAGCATTCTTGTATGAAATTCCTAGTTTGTACTTGTCTTTGGAGTTTCATGGTTATGTCTCACTCAAGTTAGAATTTTCCACTTCAGTTGTTGGGTCAACAGAAGTTTTAGAAACACTCGCTGTTGTGTGCCTCAGGCCAAAAGGAAAGGATTCAGCATCTATCTTGTTGGGGATAAATACTAACCTTGTCAGAAGAATGCTAATGCTTCAGTTGACCCAGGAACACCCAACACTCCTCTCCTGAGACCAGTTTTCTGTGCCCTTCAAAGGGAGAAGGATAGTAAGAAAATTAACTTGGTCATGTGTGGACCCTGTCTGGGAAAGTGCATATAATTCATCCTGGTCAGGTCACCTGCTTGAGAGCCAAAGTGAGGATGTGTGGACAAACTGTTTCTTCTCATCTCATGACAGAAACAGATCCAGGAAGTGACTTGCCACCAGGGCTGGAACTAGTCCTAGAAGTTTGGCCTGTGGAAAAGTTAAAGCATCCTTATGACACTTTGCCTGTGGGGTTAAAGAATAAAGGAAGTACTCCCATTGCCCTGCATTCACAAGTGCATTTGGGAAATGTTTATGCTGCCACTCCCTTACCTACTTCTGTGTTGACAAGGAATGAGAGCAGGGCCAATGAGTTAAAGCTGGAAGATATTGATATAGGAAGTGGCCTCTTGCCCCCTGAGTGGCTAACCAGAGTTAAAGAGCTATTAATGAAAAAGAAAAAAAAAATTTTTACTAAGAGTAAAAGAGGACCAGCCTTTCAGGGAACGGCCCAGAAGACCTCAGGGAGACTTACACCCCAACAATGAATGGGTGGAAATTCCAGTGCCAGGGGTGAGAGCTGTGTGTCAGATTGCAACCTGCTATCAGCACACTGCATGTTGGGCCCAGAAGTTGGGTCTGTTCACAGCAAGCATACCTCAAGCTTACTGTAATTTGGTCACTTTACAGGCTTCACCGTTACCAGCTTTGAGTAACAGTGACCTCAGGAGAGATCAAAAAGAAGACCCCTTAGGTCAGCTGGTGGAAGCTGCTTTAGAGAAGAAACAAGTTAATATGCTTCACACAGATATTCATCCCCTGGCAAGAAATTTGGCCAAGGAATGGGACAGACTCTAGCTAGCTACAGAATGGACTAGTGTATAGGAGATCTCCAAGTGTACTTGGCAGTGAAAAATGGGAATTGTTGCTTCCTCTGAAATATAGAGAAGTAGTACTCCAGTCATTGCATGATGAACATGGTCATCTTGGTTATGACAGAACTATGGGTCTGGTACGAGACAGGTTCTACTGGCCATGCATGAAGCAAGATGTTGAGGATTATTGTCGTACATGTCCTCGTTTCATTAGACAGGTTCTACTGGCCATGCATGAAGCAAGATGTTGAGGATTATTGTCGTACATGTCTTCATTCCATTAGACAGGTTCTACTGGCCATGCATGAAGCAAGATGTTGAGGATTATTGTCGTACATGTCTTTGTTCCATTAGACAGGTTCTACTGGGCATGCATGAAGCAGGATGTTGAGGATTATTGTCGTACATGTCTTTGTTCCATTAGACAGGTTCTACTGGCCATGCATGAAGCAAGATGTTGAGGATTATTGTCGTACATGTCTTTGTTCTATTAGACAGGTTCTACTGGCCATGCATGAAGCAAGATGTTGAGGATTATTGTCATACATGTCTTCGTTCCATTAGACAGGTTCTACTGGCCATGCATGAAGCAAGATGTTGAGGATTATTGTCGTGCTTGTCTTCGTTGCATTCAGAGAAAGACTCTGCCAACCACAGCTGCCTCATTGGGTCAAATGGAAAGTAGTGGACCCATGGAACTGGTCTGTATAGATATTCTGTGCATTGAACCGGATGAAGGAGGGATCAGTAATGTGCTAGTGGTGACAGACCACTATATCCGATACGCTCAAACATTTCCCACTCGCGATCAGAAAGCTATTACAGTGACAAAACTACTAGTTGAGAAGTTATTTGTGCACTAAGGCCTGCCAAAAAGGATACACTCTGATAAAGGAAGTGATTTTTTTTTAAAACAAGTTTATTGTTTTTAACATACAAGAGAAATATCATAACAATTTTATACAAGTAATTAAAATAGATATGATTATAACAATCAATAAAATAACCAAAGTATTTACAAAGACATCCACTACAATCAAATCAGTTAATTAAACTAAAATATCATGCTATTGAAGTTAAGATTTTTTTAACAAGTTTTGTAAAGTATCCCATATAATATAATAAGATGTTTTTCTAGTAGTTCTTGATTTTATTGTCATCAATTCCATATGGCACACTATAGTCATAACATTTTTAAATTCATTGAATGAAGGAGGTGTATCTGAAATCCAATTTCTGGTTATTATTTTTCTAGCCACTGCTAGAATAGACCATAACAAGGGAAGCTTAACCTTTTTAACACTTTGAGGTACAGGAGTGTTGAATAATATAAGAGATTTAGAAATAATGAAATGATCTGTAAAAAGAGCCTGCAAGAAATCATTGATTGACTTCCAATATTCTTTCAATTTTATACAGTCATAGAACATATGAGCCCAGTCAGCATTAATTTCTACATTGCATCTTTTACATAGATTATCTTTATTATTTATTTTATTCATCATTAAAGGTGTATAAAAGGATCTATGTAAAAATTTCCATGTAAAACGTCTCCAGACAATGGAAGAAGTAGTTTTATAGGCAGATTCCAATATATATTGTTTATCTTGTTGATTTAGTGGGTCACCATTAATGGAAGTGAAATAATTCCAGTAGGTATCTACACTGTAAAAAGTTTCTTCTCTGATAAAGGAAGTGATTTTGAGAGCAAGCTTGTCCATGAACTACTCACTCTGTTGGGAGTCCAAAAAAGCTGCACCACTCATCATCCTCAAGGGGATCCTCAGCCTGAGCATTTCTACAGAAATTTACCAGAAATGTTGGGGACACTATCTGCTGAGAAGAAGAATCAGTGGAGTAGACATGTAGCCACAGTGGTGCATGCTGACAACAGTACTAAAAATGATGCTACAGATTTCTTGCCTTACTTCCTAATGTTTGGAAGAGAAGCTCATCTTCCTGTTGACTTCACCTTTGGAATCACAGCTAATGACACACCAGTGCGGTTTCATGGCAGTTATGTGGAGAGACTCAAGAGAAACCTCAGACAGGCTTATGAGCTTGCTGAAAAATTAACAGGAAAAAGACTTCATCGAAAAAAGGCTCACTATGACAAAAAAGTAAAGATGCATGATCTGCAGCCAGGGGAGTTCTTTTGAGAAATTTGGGACTACAAGGAAAGCATAAACTCGCTGACCGCTGGTGATCTGAGATTTACATCATTTGTTCTCAGCTACATAATATCCCTGTCTACCAAGTTTGCTCTGAGGGGAAAGAAGGACCCATTAAAACCTGGCACCGCAACAACTTAATGTCCTTGGAAAAATCAGTGAAACTCATTAATGTAAATGCACCATAATTCGTTCCTTGTTAACGGCAGATCATGCTTCCTAAACCTGGTGGATGTCTTTGAGACAGTTACCAAGGCTTTAGTCAAGGGAAAGGAGGTCCACACAGCCTACCTAGACCTCGCAAAGGCTTTTGGCACCATTCCCCATTCTGGTATTATAGACAAGCTCACCAGCCTGAACATAAACTCCTACGTCACGAGATGGGTTGCCAATTGGCTCACAGATAGAACCCACACGGTGAGTGTTGCAGGATCTAGGTCCGACTCTAAACCAGTTACAAGTGTGTCTCCCAGGGCTCAGTCCTGGGACCTCTCCTGTTCAGTATATACTTCTCAGAGGTACAGGCAAGCACAGGAGGACTATGGCTGACCAAGTTTGCAGACGACTGTAAACTGGGGGCCATAACTGACTCTCCGGCTGATACAGACATCCTCCAGAAAAGTCTCACTGAGACAGATACCTGGTGTCAAAACATGGCCCCAAACTAAATGCCAAAAAGTTCATAGTCATCCCCTTTGGAAAAAACAAAGTACCCGCAAACTACCACATACGTTTGGAACATAGTACACAGGAACCTGTGACCACAGCTCATCGGAGAGTCTGCACCCATAATCCCTATGCCTCCTATTTCAGTGGTGACACCCCTTCCCAAATTATGTATAAGGCTGATTACCCTTGGTGGAATGTACTTTTTGAATGCAAAAATATTGTTCAGTTGATGGTGCATTAGTGCGTGTAAATATTTTGCTATTAATCTACCTTTGACTTGGGGGGAACCCAAGATTTTCAAGTGGGGGGAGAGTGGAGCTCCCACTGTATTTTCATTGTAAACATACTAGACTGCAGTTTTTCATTTGACCACAAGATGGAGCTGTTTCAGGGATATAAAAGACAATTCTGAAAGTGAAAGAGTAGACTGAGATACTAACTGAATGAGGGAAGACTGAAACAGTGAGCTGAAGGGAAAAGAGCCTTGCAACATGACTGGATTTTTTCTCTGGTGTTTTGGGACAGGAAAGTGAAGTAGCAGTTTGTGTCTGTTCATTGCTGATATCCTGGATGATGGTATTTTGTGGAATCAGGAGAGAAGGCTGAAACCAGTAGTTCCACCCCTGCATATGATTCAGCAAGAAAAGGAGTTCCTTTGGGCCTAGTACAGAGAAGCCATAGATGATTACCAGAGTTCCGGCAGGTGATTTTTGTACTTTTCTCATCAGAGGAACCATGGTGCCTGGTCACTAGGATAATCTCGACGGAGTGGTGAGAGTCTCTGGCCGTCTTTTTATATTTTTATAAGATTGTGCCCCCCCCCCCTTTAAATGCTTTGTGGATTACAAATAACTGGGATCCATATGTGCTCTAACTTGGGCCCCATCAGGGCCCTTACAGCAAGACTGTAAGTAGTCACTGGCCAGTGAACAGGGTATAATAGAGTGTTTCATAGTTGGTCTTATTAGAATTCATCAAAGGGGTTGAGGGTGTTACTACTGCTCAATGACATTTCATTTTCTCATATTTGTATTGTTATATTATGACTCTTTTATTGTTTAATGACATTGCATTTTTTCCCCATGTTTGTATTGCTGCTCATTGATATTGCCTTCTTTGTGCACGTTTGAATGTCAAGACCTTCTTCTGTTGAGTTCTGAGGGAAAAGGGTGAATGTATGTTTCATTGCATGCATATCTCACCTTGCATTTTTGCTAACTGGTGCATTGTTGAAATAGTTTGGGGTTGTGCTATTGCCTTTTTAACTAGATTGTCACCTAGACTAAAATCTGTCAATCTTGCCACCTTGGTGTGTGGGCCTATAGGGGTGTCACCAGAGTCAGGTAGGAAGGAACCCATATCTACTTCAGCTACACCTGTGGGTGTGCTACATTCATACACAGCATTATATAACTCCCATGAGCATTTTGTGCAGGTTGATGCAACTCTAACCTACTCTGCACAGATTCCCACTATCAAAAGATATAGAAGTATAACACAAAACTGTGGCACACACTTAATGCGTTTGAAATCCTGCCTTGTTCTGCATTTGCAAAGTTCAGATATCTATGAATACAATACCATAGAAGTAGTGTAAATAAGATGCATGCCAGGACGTTCATTTACATATACCCCTCCCATGGAGTATTGTAATTGCATGTGGTGCTCCAAACCTCACTGCCTTGGGAACACTGGAGCAATTATTGGCATCAAGGGAGTCAATTAATTTCTTGTGAAGTTTTATATATATATATATATATATATATATATATATATATATATATATATATATGTACAATACTCAAACATTTGTTAAACATGTAATCTAGGTGTTGTGACAGAGGAAAAATATTTTGAGTTAAGGCAACATTATTTGTAATGTTTTGCTAAATCTGAATCAAGCACTTCTGAAAAAGCTATTAGTGCTAATGGTTTACTTAGATCACAGGATTTGTATGAAGTAAATGTGGACTTTTTTGGCTGCATAATATTCATTGTTTTTATGCTTCTTTCATTTTGCAAAGTATTGTTGCTGGGCACATTCAGTCTTTAAAGACTTTAGAGCTATTTTCTATGTTGACAGACAACCGTATATTCCTCCTCAGTTTTTTATTGCTGTTCATCATAAAATTGAAAATGTAACACTATCATAAATTTGCTATATAGTATTTCTCTTTTAAGACAGCACTGGTGAGATTGTGCCTTCAGCTATTTTTTTTCTTTTCTTTTTTTTCATGATTAATACAATAATATTAACCATTATGGAAAAGTTGCTGGATGATTTGTGAGAGGTCATAAACAATAGATGAGGAAGCAGCCACGTGGATAAAACATTTCAAGCAGTTCTGAATAGATGCAGGACAATTTTATGTGTTACTCTGTAAATATTATGATATTAAGACAAGCTTCAGCATAATAAATGTGCAGCAATGTAAAAGAAAATGCAAGCTCAAAATCTTGTTGAAAAAAGACATCTTAGCTATGACACATATAATTAGCAAAAAGTAGATGCAGATCTTATTATTATTCTTCTTAATGTAATTATAAATATAATTATTTAGAATATACCTTGTGAGGTTAAAGATAAATAATATAGGTTCATAGGTGATTACGAGGCTAAGGCACAAAAACCTTTACATGCCTAGTCAATAATACCCAGGATATGACAACATTATGTCTTATGGGGTAATATCAGGGTGGTGGGTCTTTAGGTGTTGGAGCCCTGAGTCCGTTTACAGAGTGCCTCTGTCCATAAATGACATGGGCAGTACCCAGGAGTGAATCCATTTATTACATTTTTTTTGAAGAGAGTGAGGGATGGGCTTTGTTTTATGAAGATTCGAAGTTTATTCTATAGATGAGGTAGCCTTTGAAATATGAATCTGTCTCTCCAGCAAGTTCAGTTATAGTCATAAATAAGGTTCATGTCCATGGAATGCGTAACCCTCGTATACTTTTTCTTGCAAATATATAACATTTTCATCAGGGCTGGATCAAAGAATGCCTTGTAGGTCAGGCAAAAGTCATGTCTCAATAAATGATATGAGGCAGAGTAAAGGGATAAGCCTTTAGTTGGTCTGCATAAGACGTGCCTTATGTTTTGTATTTTTTAGTGAGAAACCTTTTGGGCTGCAACAAAAATGCCAGGGTAGGTGCATGCAGAAGGGAGCATTATACTCAAATTATGGGCCTGATGAGGGACAAGTACAGTGGCACTGTACTTTACTTTGATCTTGATGCCATGCCTTTACATATAAATTGAGCAACACTGAAGGTTTTCCTCACTACTGTAGCTACCTGGTAGTGAAGATTTAGGGTCTATATTAGATCACCGAACACTTAAAAAAGCGATCAGTGAGTGATCAAAAATATGTAAGCAAAAGCTTACAATCTTGAACTGTCAGAGCAGCGATTTTTTCTTAGGGAAAAAAATTGCTGTTCCAAAACACATACACACAACACAAGCACACCAAACAAACATCAATCCACACACATACACCTAAAATCTGACACCTAACCCTACACTACACTATACACACACCACTAACTATCCACTTACCTTAACATAAAACCCTAACCCTATGGTCCATCACTATCGCACACTCACCTCACCCGCTCCCTAACCCTAACTCACCTAACCCGTCCTAACCCTCACGTCCACGCAATCGCGCACATACCTAACCCGTGCCCTAACCCTAACTCACCTAACCTGCCCTAACACTCACATCCACACAATCGCACACTTACCTGTACCCTGCCCGTAACTTTCCACCAAAGCACTGAAAATACTGAAGCAACAGAAACAGACAACCAAATTCTTTCCCTAGGAAAGAATTTGGGATTCTGTTGCTTTGATATTTTAAGCTTTCACTTACATATGTTCGATCAATCACCATTCGCATTTTTAAGCGTTTGGTGATCTAATATAGACCCAAAATTTAGGTTACTATCTATCTGTGCTCCTAGGTCCCTCACCACTGGGTCTACGTTTAGGGCTGTGCTATCAATATTATAATTTGCAGAAATATCTGATTTACCAAAGGGTTTGATTACACATTTCTAATCTCAGACCATGGTTTTGGCAGCAGTCATCAGTCATTTTTAGGTCTGTTTGTAGGACGTCAACATATTTTTGGGGTTCAGTGACTGCTCCCAGCTTACAGTTATTGGTGACCTTGGTGAGCCAGAGGCACCAAAATTGGCTTCACTTCAGAGAAGTATATACCAGACAGGAGGGGTCCCAACACTGAGCCCTGTGGGACACTGCTAGCAACAGGCTTCATATCAGAAGTGGATTCACCTATCAGGACAATCTATCTTGTCAGTGAGCCAGCTAGCTATTTGATGATGTAGGGGTTTATGCCTGATTCAGTAAGTTTATCTATGATCCCTGAGTGGGGGATTGTGTCAAAAGCATTTGCCAGGTCTAGATAAGCGTTGTGTACTGTTTTACTCTCATCCATGGCCCTGGTGACTTTCTCAGAAAAGTCCACCAGATTAAGCAGGCAAGACCTCCCTCTGACAAATCCAAATTGGGTCTGGTCCAGTGTTTGGAGAGTTCCTATGTCATTATTGATCAGGTCCATGATAATTCCGTCTATGGCTTTGCAAATAAGACTGGTCAGGTTTAGGGGGTCTGTAGTTCAGCTGATGGGCCCCTCTTGTGCACAGGGATGGCTGTTGCAGTCCTCCATTCCTCCATTCCTCTGGAACAAAGCCTGCCTGGAGACTGTGGTTAAAGAGAGTTTCTAGTGGTCCTGATATATTCTGTTTTAAGCTATTTAAGAAGCTATTTAGGAAGCTATTTAAGAAGCATCCTGGTATGTTTTTGGAACCCATGGAGGCTGTGATTTTGGCTTTAGTGAGTGCAGTAAGGACCTGTGATATCCAAGGTAGGCAGATAGTTCCAGGTATTTCCTTGGGTGTGGTAGGAGGTGATAGTGCAGAGAAGTTTGAAATGAACTTGTCGGCCAGCATGCTTACTATGGTTTCAGGTTGGGCATAAGTGTTGCTGTCCATGAATAACTTGACACATTGCTGACTACTTCCCCTGAGGTTACGGACATAGTTTAAAAAAGCCTTATGGTTAACTTTCAAGTGGGAGGCTATCTTTGCCTCATAGTTTGCTTTGGCAGATTTGACCAGCTCTCCATTTTGTTTGTTTAGACTGGTGAGTGTATTACAAAACACATGAATACCAGATACAATGTATTCTGCTAGAATGCATATCCATTAAACTAGTGGCTTCCCACTTTTCAGAAAATATACAGTTACTTCTGCTGAACAATAGTACATGAATAGTATAATTTGGTAACATAAAAGAGCAGGTAATGAACCATATTTTACACAACACTAACTACGGATTCTAGGAACTTCAGTCAGCAGAAAATAAAATAGTCTGAAAAGTTAAATAGATGATGTTGAAAAGAGGAATTTACTATTAGAAATAGGAATAATAAAATAGGCTCACAGGTTTTTAGATGTATAGGGGATTACTATGGTAATTATGACAAGAGGCCTTTTTAATCTTAGCCATGCTTAACAAATATATCTGTCAAGTTTTGATACCCTTGAGTTATTTTATGGAGTATATGAAGGTTTGGGCATTGGTGGTCAAACATTTATAGGCTGTCTCTGTCTAATAGAAACAAGGTGACAGACCAAGGCTAAATTTTTGATTCCCCATCCACTGGTCCAAGTTACACTTGAATTGGGTTAAGGAAGAACGCTGCTTCACTTGAATGGGAAGTCCATTCCAGAGAAGAGGTAGTCTCTGAGACACATACCTGTCCTTCCAATATGTCTTATTTATGTTTTAGAAACAGTTTAGGTCCCTAGGTGAGGTAATTCTAATGCTATTTGTTTTGCAGATGTGGAACAGGCCATCAGAGCAGCATGTTTTGTAGGCCAGGCATAGATCTCATCTTAGCATTTGGTAAGAGACAAGAATACAGGTGTAAGGCTTTGAGGTGGTCAGTGTAAGAGTTTAGGCCATGTATTCTTATTGTGAGGAAGCTCTATAGGCACTCCAATTGTTGCATATGTCTGGTCAGATATATACCTAAGCAAGCACTGTATTCAATGACTTATTTGATAAGTTCAGAGTACTCTCAAGTCCACTTTCATTCTATTTTGTGGCATCATCATGGTGTCACCCTATGGGGAACGCCTTCTTTTTTTCCATTCTTGATGCATTTTTTCTGCTGATTTACTATGCTTTTCTGTAAAAAAGGCAAACCATAGTAAATCTGCTGATTTAACAAATTCCAATAATCTGTTTCCTTTTTTAAAACAGAATACTGGACTTTGCACAGCATTTTCCAGACCTTCCGACAATCAATTTGATTTGATTTCTGGATATTAAGGAACAAAAATTAATAGGTGGCAACCCTACTGAGTGCAGCAGAACAATGACTTCCTTGGACCAAGATGCTATACCCTTGTTTATAAGTTGCAAAATATAGAATGATTTCCTTACTACTGTAGACAAACAATGGTCAAAGCCCAGTTTACTGTCTACATGTGTTCCCAAAGCCCTGACTACCGGGACTACTCTAAAGGGTAAATTATCGACGTGGCAGTTTCCAGGGGTACCCATATTCCCAAAGGAATCTATTGTGTATTTCTTGGCATTGAGTTATAGGCTGTGGCTTTGGCACCAGTTATGATACTGTTTCAGGCCTTCTTGAAGGATATTTGTGTGTTTGGGGGAATCTCTGTACCTAGTTTGCAATTGTCTGCAGACTTGGTCAGCCAGAAGCCCTTGACATTGACCTTGACTTCAGAAATTAAATGCCAAAAAGAAGTGGCCCCAGCACCAAGCCTCAAGGGACCTATACTAGTGACTGGCTTCTTTGTGGATGACACCTAACTTCTTTGGTCACATCTGTGAGCCACCTGACTATCCTGCAGGTGCCACAGGTAATTTTGTGAGTTTTTCTTTCACACATGAGTGGTGTATTGTGTCAAATGCTTTGGCCATGTCAAGGTAGGCAATATGTACTATTTTGTCTTCATCCATTGATCTGGTAACCTTCTTGAAGAAATCTACCATAATGAATAGGCATGTCCTGTCCTTGACAAAACCAAACTGGCTTGAATCCACTGTCTGAAGGTTTCTTATGTCATTGTTTATACTCTCCATGATAATTCTTTCCAGAGCTTTGCATATGACACTAGTCAGACTTATGGGGTCTGTAGTTACCTGAATCCATAGATGAGTCACATTGTGCAGAAGGATGATAGCTGTAATCCTCCCTTTTTATGGCTTGAAGCTGGTCTGAAAGCTGCAGTTAAATAGCAAAATAGACAGGTGGAGTTTCATGCTGTTGAGTAGGTGTCCTGGTGTGTTATTATGGCCCATTAATGCAATGTTCTTGGCTTTGAAAAGTGATCTGAGGACCTGTTCATTTGCAATAGTCTGGGCATCTGGGTTATTATCAGGGTAAAACTGGAGCTACATTTGTCAGCCAGCAGATTTGTTATATTTTCTGTCTCAGTGTAGACTGCTCAATTTACAATTAGTTCAGCACATTTGTCTATCGTCTTTGAGCTTGTGGACATCACTGAAGAATATCTTTTGATTACCTTGGTCTGAGAAGCTATATTACCTCACATTTGTTTTTGGTATACTTGATTACTCCACTGGGTTGCTTGTTTAGAATAATGGGGCAGTTTTTACCTTGCTGGGTTTTGCACTTTTTGCCATGATTTTTTTCCTTTGGTTAAACAGCCTATTGATGTTGGGATTCCACTAGAGTGGCTTAATTTTTGACTTTGTCTTGTACTTATTCCAGGTAGGTAGGTACAGCTATCTCTATGCAGCCCTTATCATGATTGCACTGGGTTTCAGTGAACAATATGATATAAACAGCTGCAATATTCTACCATGTTTGTCGGGACCAGACAAATGATGTTAGGCATACCGACTAGCTCTAGGGTGTTTGCAGTTACAAAGTGCAAGAATCTCTGGGCCTACAAGCACGAGGTCATGTAAGATTCCCTGTTTATAGTGGCAGAGTTAAAGTCAGCCACGAATATGGTATTGCGTAGAATGGGCAGTGTCACCACTATGATTAAGGATGTGTTATGAGATTCCTGGGTCATATAGTCTAAAACAGGGTTGCCGGACATCCCTATTTGAGCGGGACTGTCCTGAGATCAACAGCCAAATTCTGAGTCCCACACTGCATTGTAAAATCCCGGTGAAACAGGCTCCACTTTGTAATTTTTGATTGGCTTGTATACCAGCATACGGGCCAATCATAAATTGCAAAGAGGAGCCACTTCTGTTCAATGTGGAACAGTGAGCTGTTTTTTTTTTTGGTCTTCACTTAGTGTGAAAAATATATATTTTTTTGTCTCTACCTGTTGAAATAGAAATGTGGCAACCCTGGTCTCAACTTACCTATCAGTCACTGCAAGGAAGAAGAGGTCTCAATCTGACTCACATTATATGCAGATATTTCCATTATATATGCCCATATTCCACAGACACCATAACACACAGTTTTCGTCAACTTACTAAGGTGATGTACATTTTTACTACAAGAGTATACTTTTCCTAAATAATTCAGTATGAAATGAATTATCTTTTTGTCAGATAGTGATGATTCTGTTCAGGATGTTGGTTTTATGGGGATGAGCAAAGTATTTGGGCAGACAAGGACTATCAGTGACAGACAGACACCACTTTGGTAGTATTCAAATTAAATTCTGCAAAATAAAGTTCAGAAACCTCTGACCAGTTTTTCACAACCATACTGAGTAAAATGCTTTGTTCATGCTCACATGCATTGAGGTAGATCAGGGATCAATATGGAACAAAAACAGTTGGGGAAGTCTACAGCTTGCGGCCTCCTTGATGCAGAGCAAGGCAGTGGCAGTATAACTTGAGCACAGCATGAAATGTTCTTTCACTCCACGGACTGTGCTGAATCATATGTCCTTAATGCAAACTGCAAGATGAGACGTCTACAAATGTAATTTTCTTCTCTTTTGTTCATAATAATCAATGATATTTTTATGTGCACTGTTTTTTGCACATGCCATAGTACAGACAGCAGAGCTGGATCATGGCCAAATGGAGCTCTAGGTAGGGGAATGGACCAGCCCCCCCTCCCCCACAGCCATTCTGGTGTCCCATTCTCCCCCCATTTCCATAAACACTGCTCAAAACCGCCAGCATGCATATTATTTTCATCTTTGCTTTTAAAATGAAGACAGTGATATGGATTTGATTTAAAACTTTTAAGTTAAATATCCTTTGCTGACTAAGTTAGTTCCATTAGGCTAGTAACTTCTTTCAGGGGAGACCATTGGTGGTATTTATACTACTAGGGGAAATTTAGCCAGGGCATTGGGGAACTTCCTGCTACCCTTTCTGATAACTCAGGTGGATGCAAAAGACTGATTTATTTATTTATTTATTTATTTAACATTTGTTGATCAGGAAAGTCCAACAGGATGCATTTTCATCAAATGCCCAAGGGGAAACCCTCCAGACTCATGTCTTTGGAATGAAACTGGAGTGTCCTGAGGAAACCCATGAGAATGCAGGGAAGACATGCAGACTCCACCCCAGCTGAGAATCAAACCATAGATCCTCTTGCTGTGAGGTGATAATGTTAACCGCTGCACAACTGCGCTGCCCAAAGGATCTTACAGCACCTACCATTAACACAGACTGATGGGGCTTCAGTTTAACATCTCATCCAAAGGATGATACAGTCAGGAGTGCAACACCCCCCCCTTAAAATGCACTACAGTATCAGCAATCCATCCACATGAAGTAGAGCCCACAGATTTGTGCACCAAAAACAAGTATGCAACCTGTTATGCTACTAACACTACCTGCAAAAGCTATAGCACAAGCACTGGCGGACATTTGCTTAACAAAAGAGTTGCATATTAAAAACAGACTTAGTATGAGCAACAGTAAACTTGTCTTCCCTTGAAACTCACATTATTTGAAAATGCATTGAAACTCACATTCCTTGAAAATGCTCCCCTGTAGTTTTGAAAATTTTTTCCATTAAGCGGTGAAACAAAATTTATGAACCATTGCAAAATGGGCTTACTGTGCATTATTTCCCTGACTGGAGAATGAGCGTTCTCCAGCAGGGTATTAATGTGCAAGTAAGGCCCACCAAAAACAAGTCCAGCACTTCATAGCAGCATATCAAGCTGCCATGGAGCTCGGACTGAGAAAACGAAGCAGCTGCCATTATTTTCACGCTTGCTAAACAGCACTTTTGGTGTTTAGCGAGTGAAAAATGTAAACAAAAAAGAAGACAAAATAAACATTTTTTAAGTACTGTTTTATTTTTTTTAATATATTTTGGATGTAAAATGCTTCCTCCAACACCATTAACATATAATACAGCAAGTATGAGACATTAGGAGGAGGAACTATTTTACATAAAATATATTAAAAAATACAATAGCACTTAAAAAAATACATAAGTAAGTAAAACACAACAATTTATCAGAAAACTCCTTCTCTAAGCACAATAATGCCCTACAGGGTACGTGGTAATGAGTAATTAATGCCCTTCCAGGTGTGTAGAGGCCCTCTACCATCACAACACCCCTGGGCAGGCATTAATTACACAGTAACACACACCCTGCCAGGCATTATTGCTTGCATAAACTGTAATTACCAGCTGGTAGTTGTTGTAGAAAATTAAGGCTCTTGTTTCCTGTAGCCAAGGTATAGGGTTTGAGCCTGAACAAGCTGATTAACTAAGCGTCAAGCCTTAATCAGGGCATTACAGACACACACACCACCTCTGAGTACTTGCAATACAACATTTGTCTCTCAAGGGAAAAGAAAGCAGTCCATCTCTGTTTCAAAAATAACTGTGTTTGAATCTTGTGTGTTGCTGTCTTAGGTTCCAATGTACATGTATATCTCACGCATTGCTACAGTAAAAGTCCCAATTTACAGCGAGTGTTTAAATCATCTTGTGCATGCATCGTATGGTGCATTCATTCACAGAGAATGTGCCTTTAAAGGCAAAATGCAAGGACAAGAAAAAAATGTAATATTTTTTTTAATTGTTTATTAACAATTATGTGTTGTGGCAGCCCACAGCGGGCCCCAGGTAACTGCCTAGGTCGCCTAGTGATGGATCTGGCTCTGACAAAGAGTGCCTTTACTATACTCATGAATGACCACAGCATAAGTAAAAACTCATATTATTATTCTGCCTTGGTTTCTATGGGTCTGTATTATGTAATGGAACTTCCAAAATTTTGAAAACCATAAGTTCGAACTTGGGAGATCGAAATGTGATAGCATCGAAACATCAGAACAACGCATTTTTTTCCAGGGAAAAAATATGCTGTTCTGAAAAACACACACACAACACAAGCATACCAAAAACCTTATAAACCGACACTAAACTTTATATACAAAACTATCTTTGCAATATCCTTAACCCAAACCCTAACCCTAAGGTCCGTCACTATTGCACACTTACCTTACCCGCACCCTAACCCTAAAGTCCGTCACTATTGCACACTTACCTTACCCGCATCCTAACCCTAAAGTCCGTCACTATCGCACACTTACCTTACCCACACCCTAACCCCAACTTCTGTCACAATTGCACAGTTAACAACCCATTCCATAACTTTCGCATCACAGTGGAGAAAATGTCGAAGCCGCAGAACCAACCAAATTCTTTCCCTGGGAAAGAATTCGGACTTCCGCGGCTTCAACATTTTCAACTTTTGAACTTCCAAGTTCAAACTTCTGGTGTTCGACCTTCTGGAAGTTTGATTACATGATAGGAACCCGGTTTTTACTGCCTGTTTTCAGCATTCAGTATGGTGAAAAATGGAGTCTGACTGGATCACATTTACAGTTAAAGTTGAATCACAGGTGCTGTCATTAGTTTGTTCGCCTCCTATCATTCTCAGCATATGCACCAGATAGTTTCTGATATATACTCTTTGCTCTTTGTCTAGAAACCTTGTCAGCTCCCTATCCCTCAGGACTCAATCTTGAATCATTTATTGTATTCATATATACTTATATATATATATATATATATATATATATATATATATATATATATATATATATATATATATATATATATATATATATGTGTGTGTGTGTATATATATATATATATATATATATATATATATATATATATATATATATATATATGTGTATATTTATATATAGGTCCCATTTAGGTGATCGAAGTTTCAGAACTTCGAATTTCATATGGCCGACACCATATGATCGAAGTTTTAAAACTTCAAGCACTCAAACAGAGATCTCCATACAGTGTGGAATGGGAATTTTCCCTTTTCCTCTCTGTAGTGCGATCTCGGAGTTGGTGTATTTAAATAGAGGAGGGTGTGCAGATACACGGGGGCTTGACCTCTTGCATAAATGTGTAGTAATTTTTTTCTTTTTGTTTTAATGAATGTTCAAAGTAAAAACATTGATCATATGGTCCTGGCCATATGAGATTCGAAGTTTTGAAATTTCGATCATTCAATTGGGATCCATATGTGTGTGTGTGTATATATATATCTATATATATATCTATATATATATATATCTATATATATATCTATCTATATATATATATATATATATATATATATATATATATATATATATATATCTACCTGAAAATGCCGAAATCGCAGAATGCCAACAACAAGAACACCGACACTGGAAGATCGACAATGGAGAAGACCGACAGTTGAGAATCCCGATGCTGAGAACACCATGTTAAGGCAAGTGTGCGATAGGGACGGATGTTAGGGTCAGGGTGTGGGTAATGTAAGTGTGTGATAGTGATGGACGTTAGGGTAGGGTGTGGGTCAGGTAAGTGTGTGATAGTGACAGAGTTTAGGTTTAAGGGTGGGTTAAATGAGTTAGGGTTAGGGTGTGGGTAAGGTAAGTGTGCAATAGTAACGTACTTGAGGGTTAGGGGCGGATTAAGTGAGTTAGGGTTAGGATGCGGGTAACGTAAGTGCGCGATAGTGACGGACCTTAGGGTTAGGGTTTGGGTTAAGTTTAGTGCATAGATAGTTGTGTATGTAAGGTTTTGTGTAGGTTTGTAAGATTTTTGTGTGCTTGTGTTGTGTGTGTGTTTTTCAGGAAAGGTATTTGTTTTGTTGATTGTCGGGATTTTGGTTTGTCGGGCATGTGAAGTTTCATGTTTTTGAACTTTTTTTTCATTTTTTTGTGTCGGTTATTTCGTTGTCGGTGTTTTGACGTGTCAGTGTTATCAGGTAGACCCATATATATATATATATATATATATATATATATATATATATATATATATATATATATATATATATATTATAATATAGATATATGTGTGTGTGTGTGTGTGTGGGTATGTTTGTTCAATGGTACAAAATTCTGAAGGTACAAAACATCAAAACCACAATATGTCCAAAACAATTTTATGCAAGGGACAAGCCTCCTGCACCCCTATGCCCCCTGTTAATTGCATATACCAAGTAAGGGATAACACAACAGTGGGAAAAGGGCAAATTCCATTTTCAAAAGTTTATGGTTTTGATATTTTGTACCTTCAACAAACCACAAAGGAACTGTTCATATATTTTTTATTCTGAGTGAGCTCTTTGTCTACTTTCAGTTCTTCCTGAGGTAGTTAATATGGCAGTCTTTTACATCATGTTAGCACAGGCACCTTCCCTCTTTCATTCTCCCATATACATTACAGACATTCTAACACACACACATATTTACACACATGCACACACAGACACACACACACACACACACACACACACACACACACACACACACACACACACACACACACACACACACACACACACACACACACACACACACACACACACACACACACACACACACACACACACACACACGACATAACCCTTACCTGTCCATGAGATGGCAGAGTGCCCCCACTGCCTCCTCTTAAATTTCCAGTGCCCTCATAAATCATGGATGATTACACTCAGTGATTAATACCAGACAACAGAGTTTCAGACTTCATCTTTCAAGAAATACATGGTAATGTAAAAGCTATTATTCTAGTGACTTTCTTAGTTTATTAGAGGAATAATAGCAACCCATTCTTGATTGTCTGTCTTGGCTCCATCACTAACTTTGGCTTTGTATAGATGTCTTGCAATGCAAGTTTGAGTATGCTTATATGTGCCCTGTTCTTCTCCCTTGTGTCTCACAGACTGTTGTAGGCCTTGAATAATTCCAAGATCCTAAATATATAGTGAAAAAAAAAAACATTGCTTTTGATCTCGCTGTTCCTTTATCAGGTGTACAAGATTTGAAGGCATATTTCCAAACTCCTTTGTCATGTATTTATTTAATAATTGTTTTCTATTTTTAGTTGTTATTTCCATATTATCCCTGGAGTCTAGTGATTTCACAGAGGTCTAATATCCACAGTGGAAGGCTGCAGGATTTGAATCCTTTTTTGTGCCTTTATTGCACTATATTTATACTATTCCCACTATCTAGTGGCCCACCCCGACTCACATTGTCTTTCTTTTCTTGTCTTGTCTTTTTTTCTTTTCTTTTGTTTTCTCTTTTGAAAGTGTCCTTAAGGCATGTTGCTACACAGTTGTCCCTGGTGGCTAATGTATCCTCCCTCACCCATGTCTTTTTTAAATCCGTTTAAGGCAGATTGTTAGGTGTTGTCTCTGTGGGAAGTGTTCTTCCCTGACCTTAAATACTATTAAGGCAAAAATAACAAATAGTTCTCCGTGGTGGCTAGTCTTTTCCCTGACCCTAAGTGCCATTAAGGCACATGATGAAAGAGTTATATACTAGACTGGTATTACAGATAGTATATCAGAAATTTTATGATAATCTGTACACAGCAAAGGAGTGTGGAAACCAAGAAAAGGCACAACTAAAAACACTGATGGAGGACTTAATTATAGCAAGGTTAGACAAAGATGAGGCTCAACAGTTAGTAGTTAGGAGAGGATGGCATGAGATAAAAGTGGTGATGTATACCTAATCAAAAGGGAAGTCACAAGGAATAGACAGTAGTCCCATGGAAGATGGGAAGTTGGGAGGGCAGAAAGTGTTAAGGATCTGGAAGGTTTTCTTTAGTAATATTTTAAAAGTGGGTGGGGAGTACCAACATCTTGGAAAAGTATTCTAAGAACTAAACTAATACAGGAAAGGAAAAAGAGATTTTACCAAAGGATGACTGCAATTAGGGGTATAGAAAATAGGTACGTGAGGGCTATAATTTACTGTAGAAAATTTTCAAAATTACCAAGGTTTTAATTGCAATTAATTAGAGAGAGAGAGAGAGAAAGTTAATAGAGGGGGGGTTATGCTAAGCAAAATTTGGACTGAATTTTAAATATACCAGTGATTGATAAAGGACTATAGGCAAAAAGAAAGCCAGTGTAGGCAGTGTTTTATCTGAGTGTAGAGAATAAGTTTTCATTAAAAAAGGGATAATTAACAGGGCATATAAAATTCAACATAGGAAATTAAAAAAAGATTGGGAAGAGAGAATGGAAAGGTGCCATACAAAAGAATAATAGTAGGACATCTGCATGACTTCCAAGTACGCAACAAAGTCCGTAAGGTATAGGGATGTTCTTCATTCCACATTGCTGCAGTCCTAACTATTGGGTAGTCCGCTGTCCAGTCGGCCCGAATACCAAAGTATATGGCTGACGTCGGTCAGGGCGCATTAGACTGACGTCAGTACGTCAGGGTACTAATGCGCATGACCGACGCCATATCCTCAGTCTTTTTTGCCGCATGGTCCGATGCAGAAGCAATTTTGCGAGTGCAGGTTGGCGTTCTGAAAGTTTCTGAAGTCAGAGTTTCAGACCGAATCAAAGTTGGCTAAGTACCCCGTTGGGGAATATTTTGGTTTTTCTTGCCTCAGTATTTAACCGGATGTCAGAAAAAGTGAATAACTGTATTTCTTGTGGGAAACAGATACCTCATAGGGATTACCATACTTTGTGTATACCTTGTTTAGGGCCTGAGCACGACGTTGTTGGATGCCGCTCTTGTGCTAGATTTAACAAACGCACTATTAAGAGAAGGTTAGACTGTGCCAGGTTAGTGTTTGGGAAGCGTTGTAATTATAAAATGCCGCCGGATGCTCCGGCGCTCCGACTAAAAAACGCAAAGATAAAGCAGCAAAGCCTAGGGTGGAGGAACCGACAGTCCCAGACGTCGGTTCTTTGGAAGGCTCAGTGGAGCCGGAGGTTTTGCCAGGTGTCTCTTTGGAGTCTCAGGAAGAGACTTTACTGTTACAGGATGTATCCTCTCAGGAAGTAGGCCAGGCTGAGGGGCTTCTCAGGTGGCTGTTCTTCCCTCTCTTCCTAAGGTGGTTAGAGCCTCTCCTTCAGTTTCCAAGGCTTCTTTGAGGGCAGGCCAAGTTTAGCTTCTGTGGGGTTTCTCCTAGTACTTCAGGCTCTTTGCCTAAGAAACATATGCTTAAAATGGCAGAGGATTTGATTACTATGATTAGGGGTTCTATGCCCCCTCCTGATAAGAGGCCTAGGGTGGAACCTGAGTTTGAGAGTTTTGAGCAATGCTCGGAGGCTTGAGTCTTGACTGAAGACTTGCAGGAGTACCCTCCTTATTCTGATTCTGATGTGGATGATTCTACTCCTTCTGCTTCTCCTCCTGAGGATTTTTCATTTTCAGAGACTCTGCATTCCATGAGGGAGCATTTTAAATGGGAAGGTCAAGATTTCTCTGATTCCAGGAAAAGGCTTAGGGAATTCTTGTTTTACCCCAGCATAGGCCTTTAGCTATACCTCCTGTTTTGAATGTGGTGGAAGATGTGTTTGCAGAGGCTTCCCTGAATCCTGATTCTTTGCCTCCTGCCCCAGTTAAACCGGATAGGTATTATAGGGTGCCTGAAGCTCATAAGTATCTTTTAAGAGTCCTAGGGCAGACCCAGAAACTGTCTCTCAGGGGCCTAAAGGTGTGAAGGCCTCAGTTGTTAAAAATCCTGTCCCTCCTGATAAAGAGGCAAGGGCTTTGGATAGATGGGGAAAGAAAGTGTATACTTCTTCCACTTTAGCCATGAGGGCGTTGAATTGTCAGTTTCACATGTTAAAATATCAGAATTATCTTCTTTCACAGTTGAAATCTAAGGTGGATGCTCTGGCTGAAGGTATTGAGTGTAAAGAGTTGCAGGATTTAGTTCATGTGTCTGAACAGGTAGGTAAACATTCCTTGCAGTGTGGTTTTGATGCTGTGCAGGCCTCCTCCAGGGTGGCTGCCACTGGTTCTGTTCTTCGTAGGCACGCCTGGCTGAGAGATCAGAATTTAGCTGAGCATGTTAAGACAAGGATTTTGGATGCTCCTTTACAGTCTGATGTGTTGTTTGGTTCGCCTGTGGAAGCAGTTTTGAAGAAAATGGAGGACAAGGCTAAGTCTATGCAAACTGTTAAAGATTTTTGCAGGTGCAGCCTCCAAGTATAGTAGAAATTGGCCTACTAAGGGATGGACTTATCCTGCTTATGATTCCCAGTCTAGGGGTAGGTCTAGGCGTGGTAGGGACAGAGCTCAGGGTTCTTTTAGGCCTAGGACAGGAGTTCCCCTGCTCAGACTTCTGGTGAGGGCAGGGGTCAGTCCTTTCGTAAGCAGACCCAATGACCTACCTTTTCAGCTGCCAGTACATTCTCGCCTGGCAGCACCTTTGGGAGGAAGGCTGTCTCTTTTCAAAGAAAATTGGGATTTAATTACCCAAGACAGATGGGTTCTGGATATTATTCACCACGGTTACAGGTTTTATTTCCATACCTTGCCTCCATTCAAAGGCATGCCAGACATTCCTCCTCTTCAAAGGACAGAGGCTCACAAGCAAATTTCTCTGTTGCTCCAAATAGGGGCCATTCAGTCAGTTCCTGTGCCGGAAAGGGGCCTAGGATTTTATTCTCGCCTGTTCCTAGTACCAAAGAAGGGGAACACGTGGAGACCAATTCTGGATTTATCTATCCTCAACACTTATCTGGACATTCCCAAGTTCAAAATGTTGACGTTACAACAGCTTTTACCTCTGCTGGGCAAAGATCACTGGATGGTAACTTTAGATCTCAAGGAAGCTTACCTTCATGTGCCAATCAGACTAAGTTGCAGGAAGTATCTGCGTTTTCGAGCTGGAAATTCTCATTATCAGTTCTCTGCATTGCCCTTTGGCTTATCTACTGCCCAGAGTATTCACAAAGGTTCTGGCTCCAGTGATAGCTTACTTCAGGCTAAAAGGAATCCAAATCTATCCTTACTTGGACGACTGCCTGATTCTGGCTCAAGAAAAGGAAGATCTTCTACAGCATCTGGAATATGTCATAGCAGTGCTAAGATGCCTAGGGTATTCTGTGAACGAAATAAAGTCCAGTCTAGTACCCTCTCAAGACATGTGCTTTCTGGGTGTGAGACTGAATACAGCAGCCCAGATGGCCTTTTTAACCCCGGACAAACAAAAGAATCTTTCCAGTTACTTCCATCATCTATCTCTTCAGTCCGGGCTGACTGCAGGGACAGTCCTTCAAGCCTTAGGGTTCATGGCATCTTGTATTCTGGTGCTTCCCAATGCCAAACTGCATATGAGGAAGCTACAATGGTATCTCAAAAATCTGTGGACACAGCACTGCCAGGATTTGGACACTGTCATTCAAATAATACCTTGCATTCAAAAGGAATTTTTGTGGTGGGCTCAGGAATGTCACCTAAACAAGGGACTCTCTGTGACCCGGCCAGAGGCAAGTCAGACTCTAACGACAGATGCCTCAGATGTTGCTTGGGGAGCTCATCTAAATGGAAAATGGATACAAGACAAGTGGCCTGCCAGACTACAGCATCTACATATCAACATGAAAGAGATGTTAGCAGTTCAGTTTGCATTAATTGCTTTCAAGGAGTTACTTCTTCCAGGGCAGGTGTTGATTCTAACAGACAACACAACTGTCATGTGGTACATCAACAAACAAGGGGGAACACATTCTTACCCATTGTGCAGACAAGCAATGATTTTATGGGAGACTGCACTCAGTCTGCAACTAACTCTTCAGGCAAGGTTTCTGCCGGGAGCACAGAACTCCTTAGCAGATGTATTAAGCAGACAAATCATGGATCCCCACGAGTGGAAACTGGATCTTCATGTATTTCAAAAATTGACAGTGTCATGGGGAACTCCAGACATAGATCTGTTCGCTTCACCACTAAACCACCAGCTGCCAAAGTTTTGCACAAAAGGATTTCATCACACAGCTTGGAAAGTGGATGCTCTTTCTTTCAGTTGGAAAAATCTTCATGTGTATGCCTTTCCACCTCTGCCTCTTCTTCCAAAGGTGCTTCTAAAGGTCAGACAAGACAAGCCAAGGATGATTTTAATAGCTCCAGATTGGCCTCGGCAGCACTGGTACCCATTACTGAGGAGTCTGGTAAGGAAGCCTCCATGGCCTTTACCCTTGATTCCACACCTGTTGTCTCAGAGGGACGGTCATCTGCTCAATGTCAAGCTTCACTCTCTACATCTAACAGCCTGGCATATTCTGTTTTGAAAGACAGCAGGTCTCAGCTTCCTCAACAAGTTTTAAATGTGATTATGGAAGCCAGAAGACCTAGTACAAGGAAAGTGTACGCAGAAAAATGGAAGAGATTTTTGTTTTGGAGTGCAGCAAACAATTTGGAGATTACTGAGCCAAATTTGAGTGTGGCTCTTCAATATCTTACTGAGTTACTGGACAAAGGTTTGTCTTTCTCTTCCATTAAGATTCATGCTGCAGCAATTTCAGCTCACTATGATTGTGACCCACCATTGTTTTCGCAGCCTTTGTTCAAGCAATTTCTTAGAGGGGCAAAGAATATAAGACCCCCACGTAGAGCTCCTACTCCTGCTTGGGATCTCAATTTTGTGTTGGAGAAACTTACTCTACAACCTTTTGAGCCTCCGGCTACTGCTGAATTGAAATACTTGTCATGGAAGACTGCTTTTTTGTTGGCCATTACTTCTGCAAGAAGGGTTTCTGAGTTGCAGGCCCTTATGGCAGTGGAGCCTTTTGATTTTCCATAAGGATAGGGTATCTTTACGCACTAATCCTTCCTTTATGCCTAAGGTGGTTTCTAGTGTGGCTTTAAACCAAACTATTCATTTGCCTACCTTTTATGCAGATCCCCAAAATAAAGGGGAAAAGATTTTGCACACTTTAGATGTACACAGGCTATTGCGTTATTATTTGAGCAGGACTAAGGATTTTAGGCAGTCTCAGCAGTTGTTTGTTTCTTTTGCTTTGACTTCAAAGGGCAAGCCTGTGTCAAAACAAACTATTTCTAGGTGGATTGGGTGTTGCATTACATTTTGTTATTCCCATCATGGCAAGGAGATTCCAGCTGGGATTAGGCCTCATTCCACTAGGGCTACTGCCACTTCCACAGCATTTCTAAGGGGTGGCAACTAAGGATATTTTGGAGGCAGCTACTTGGAGTTCAGTGCATACTTTCTCTAAGCATTATCACCTTCCTCTCTACTCTAAGTCTAGGGCTGGTTTTGCCACAGCTATTTTGCAAGGCATGTTGTCAGTTCCTGCTTCCTTATGATTTGCCAGCCTCCCTTACCTCTGCTTTGGGATTCTACCCAATAGTTAGGACTGCAGCAATGTGGAATGAAGAACATAGTACAGTTTTGTACCTACCATAAATGTAGATGTTCGAGGATCCACATTGCTGCAGTCCAATTTACCCTCCCTCCTTCCCCTCTGTGTTTAGGGGTGGTTGTGTAGGTGAGGTTATATTCTGCTAATTGTGTATATATTGTATATATATATTTTTTGGTGCAGGTATTTTGGGAGTTTTTGTTTTTGGCCTTATCTTTTCAGGGTCTTCTGACATCTGGGGCAAGAAAAGACTGAGGATATGGCGTCGGTCATGCGCATTAGTACCCTGACGTACTGACGTCAGTCTAATGCGCCCTGACCGACGTCAGCCATATACTTTGGTATTCGGGCCGACTGGACAGCGGACTACCCAATAGTTAGGACTGCAGCAATGTGGATCCTCGAACATCTACATTTATGGTAGGTACAAAACTGTACTTTTTGCTGAAGTATTTTTATACCACAAGCAGACTTCAGAGAATTCTTCTTCATGCAGATAACAAATGCTTGAGGTATGATGGGAAACAAAGAGATAAATGTAGTGTTTTTATATGAATGCAACAAGTTTGCAGATTCTAAAAATTCCCTACAGAAAACTTTGTCAGAAATGTCGGGGGATCAAGTGGTTGTAACTAAAGAAATTATTCTTCTGAGCTGGGATATGAGATGTGAGTTGAGCAGACATAGTAAGGCCTTACTATGTTGTTTTATGCTACTGTCTGCAAAAAAAAAAAAAAAAAAGGAAAATACTAGAAAATGGAAATCTAAATTGAAATCAGTTGTAAGTGAACTACTGAATATTGCAAAGAAGATAAAAGAACTGGAAGCTGAATCTTTAGAAAAGAGACAGAGCAAGTTGCATATGAATAAGTGGAATTTGTGAT